>NC_072791.1:180828310-180853310 GCF_028583425.1 Eublepharis macularius | reverse complement strand
AATCAGAGGCCTTTCTTGGCCTTCTTTGCCATGTATTGAGGACTGCTTGGAATATCACTTAAAACTCTGTTGCTGCTACTTCCACTGCTGTTACTACTACTTCTTAAGAGCAAGCATTTGAAGTGTTAAAAGCACTTGAAAAAATTATTTCTATAAATCTTGTGACAGCCTGGTAAGGAAAGCTGGTATGACTGTTTCTATATTATTGATGGGAGTTGTAAGCTGAAAGAATACTTGTTTGCTTAAGGCCTACCTAGTAAGTTTGTGGTTGAAGTGAGCTATAAACTGTAGACTTTGTAGCTAACTCAAATGGTTGTTAGGCCTCTGTTTTCCTTTGTTCGTAGTGGATCTGAAGCTGAGAATTAATGACACAGAAGGCCCAGTCTATTAGCCCTTGTCTCCCCTAGCAGAATCCAAATCTCTGTCTACTAGACCACACTGACTCTCACATATCCCAGCCAAAGCAAAATTAACTCTCTTTCTCTCCTTAAGAACTCGAAAGACAAAGATTAGGGATTCCTACATGTGCAGGTGGTGAGCATGGAAAGATAGAAGAAGCAGTCCTGACAGCCAGAACAAGGCTGGGAAATGAACCATTGTGAAGAGATGTCATGTAACAAATGGAAACAGAGTCTCTTAGGTGAGACTTCCTATGCCAAAATTGTAATTTAATTTAACAGGAAATGGGGAAGGTAGCCAACTGGGTTTTTAAATGTATAGGGGCCCAGCAGAAAGAAAAGACAAATGAGTTGCAGTCCTAAGAGCCCACTGCATAAAATGGGAAAGGTCTAAGTAGACTGGCTTAGGATTGCTTCCACAGTCTGTTGGAAGGTTTTAAAAAGGATAATATTTCAACTGATTTTTGTCCTTTTACTGGACAGTGCTAGAAGTTATCCACTTATCTATGCCCACTAGTACTGCCTGCAAATGCCTCTTCCCAGGCCTTCTTTCTCATTGCATCATCATTATCTAGTGATCTCTGGTTAATACTGACAGGCATGCCATCAGGAAAGAAACAATTACATTTGTAAAGTTTGGAAGTCACTATCCTAAGCGGGAAGTCACTGCCCAGACCTCTGTATCAGATGGTAGTCACTCAGATTGAGAGGACTGGTTGCGTTGGGTTGATTAGCATGAGGCATTTATCAAATTTGTAAGGGTCTTCCTTCACCAGTGCCCCATCTGGCTGTCCATCAGCCATCCAGCTGTCAAAGGCAGGTGTCCTCAGGCAAACAGGGAAGGGGGTTGCACCCCCCCCCCGTTCCATCTCCTGTCCTGGAAGTGACAACATTCTCTAGCTGCCTCTCTCTGGATTTCCCCTCAGCCCTCACAAACCTGCTTTTAAAGGATTCTCCTTTTCCCTCCTCCCTGGACTTCCTTCCAATCCTCACCCAGCCTCCCTGAGTGGCTCTTCTCCCAGCCTAACTGATCGGTAACTCTCAGCTGGGTAGACTCTTCAGTTCCCTGGCCCTTCCCATTCCATCTCAGCCCAGGGCGGGGTGTTTGCTCAGCACTCTGCCTGGCTCACACCTGCTGAAACTTACCCAGCTGCTCCCTCAGTGGCTTGGGGCCTCTGCTTGCCCCCCTACCCCCTCAGCTACCAAAGGACTCTCATGGGCATGGCTGAGGTCAAGCTGCCTGTGCTGCTGCAGGAGACAGACGAATCAGCTTCGTATCCAAGAGTTTTCCCAGGAAGGGGCATGAGTGTCAGCAGCTGCTGCTGCAATGGGAAGATGGCCTGGGGCTCCATGGAGTCACCTGCAGCTGAGGTGCCAACATAGGAGGAAGTACAGAACTTGGAGAAGGTGCCTGCTATCATAGTGCTGGTGAGGGAAAGGAGGATGGCATTGCTGGGCAAACTTCTAAGACTCTCCTCAGCTGTAGGTTTATAGGATGATGTAAATTGGATCTCTCTTTACTCCATGACTCACTGTTGTCTGTTGCAATGAGCCCATAGATATCTGTATGGGGAAATGATTGTCAGGTTTTGTGTAAGTGACGCACAGCATATATTTAATAGTAGTTAAATTTTTATTGTAGTAGAGCCAGTGAGGCACCACTTTCAGTTTTAGACTAGATCTAGTCAGATTTTGGCACAAATCTCCACTCATGAAGCTCTGGGGCCCATCAGTTTCTCTCAACTTAATCTGCTTTATTTTTTTTTTTATAAATTTTTTTATTTTTCATAACTACAAAACACTACACAGCACTACACAAGACTATCACAAGGAAAGGGGAGAGGGAAGGGACAAAGGGGGGTGGAAAAAGAAAAAAAAAAAGAAAAAGGGGGGGGAATGAACTACAAACACTAAACACTACACTTCAATGTTTCCCTTCATACTGTCATAATACAAAAATAGCTCCATAGGATAATGATGGAGTGGTTAATCATACAGAGAATAAACATTTCAAATTCTGATTAAACTTTCCTCCCCCTTCTAGGTCCCGGACGCAGTTCTCTCTGTGCAACCGCTGTTGCGGTGCTCTCCTCCTCCTCCCCCCCCCTCCGGCTCCTCCTTTTCTTCGTTCTCGGTGCAGCAGAGTTCTGGGTTTTTATTCTCAAAATCCTTTAGTTGATCTTCTGATAATATCTTATAGGCCTGATCTTTATATCTGAACCATATTCCTTCCGGGAATAACCATTTGTACTTTATTCCATGGTCCCTCAGAAGAGCTGCAAACTTTTTATATTTAAAACGCCGTTTCCGGACTAGAAATGGAACGTCCTTCAAAATCTTGACTTTCAAACCCATAAAGTCCAAATCCGCATTGTATGAGTTATATAGGATGGTGTCCCGAATCTTTTTAGATGAAAAGTCAATAATGATCTCACGAGGCAACTGTCGCTTTGTTGCATATTTTGAAGAAGCCCGACGGACCTCCAAAATGGCGCTTTTAACCTCTTCTTTAGTCGTCCTCGCGGGTATCGCCAATAGTTCCGAGACCACCTCCCACAGATCCTCTTTTTCCTCCTCTTTCACGTTTTGGAGACGCAAAATTGTCTGCGTTCGTTCCATCTGTAGCCCGATCAGCTGGTTCTCAACCAGCTTCAGCTCCTTTTTTGTAGCCTTCACAAGTGACGCACTTTCCAGAGCAGACTTCTCTGCCCCCCCCCGCTGCTGCCTTAATGGTTTTCACTTCGCTTTCAATTAAGCCCACCCTTTGATCAGTTTCATTCAGCTTGTCAACAAAGGGTTTTATGGCTTCCACCACCGCCCTGCGCACCAACTCTTCGAGCGACTCCCCCTTCAAGGTAGCCGAGATTGACTTACCGAGAGTGGGACTTTGCTTCTTTGCTGCCATTTTGGGGGGGGGGGGCGCCAACAAAATTCTGGAACTCAACGAAGGGGAAGAACGAGTCTTCTTCAGATCAACCTCTCCTTCACAAACGCTTGTAGAACAGAAGGGATTCGCTTGTTTACGGGCTTCCGCCTGTTTCTTTTATTTGCCGTTTCTCGTTGCCCGGCGGCACTCGAGGCGCCGCGCACGTCTGCCGGCCTCCATAGGGACAAACGGGCAATTCCCCCCCCCCGCATTGATTTCGGGGAGTTCTTCCCGCCGCGTCCCGGACCCTGGCTCCCTCCCTGGGAGTCCTGGGGGCTAATCCTTGCGGATCAGCCGCCCGGTCAGGGTGCCCGGTCGTTTCCTCCCGGACCAGCCGAGAGGAGCGTCCGGCATGGCTGAGAAAACGAAACCGAATCCTCAACTTAATCTGCTTTAAACATGATTGTAGGTATAAAATGAGAGGAGAGCCATGCATGCCTACCATTGCCTCCTTGGAAGCGGAGTGGGATAGAAATGTGGAGGATATTGCTATGTATCAAATCACATGGTTCTGAAGTTTAAATGGCTGCCCCCTCCCCTTCTTAGGAAGGGAGGGCAGCAATTTTTGCTTTCTTTTCCCACTGCAGACCCCCAGTTAGCCCTGATGCTCTTTCAGAGAGTTTGTTTACCCCAGAAACATTTGAGGGGGAAGGGCTTAGTGGACTGCAGCAGAAGGAGGAAGTGGGAAAGCCCTGCTCGGCAAAGTCCACAGATGGTTAGATACACCCCTAACCTTTCACATGGGATTTGGAAAGAGCAAATGATTCTTAGAACAAATCTCAGCGTTCCTCTAACAACCTATCCTTACACGGGACAAAGTGGGTACCACTAGTATATGTTGTGGTTCACCTCTCCAAATTAATTGCAACATTTAACTAAAATGTACATATGCCAGTCTGAAAAAAATCATGATTCTTATCCAGCAAAGTAGGGACTGTTCTGTTTCAGGCCTACAAATACTGAACTGTATCCAGGGCCACTGAGAGGGAAGGACTGGTGGTGGTGGTGGGGGGATTATTTATATATTTTATCACTTGCCTTCCTCATTGAGGCTCAAGGCAAATTGCACAGCGTAAAACAATGCATTGTTGCAACTC
Source organism: Eublepharis macularius (assembly GCF_028583425.1). Taxonomy (NCBI): domain Eukaryota; kingdom Metazoa; phylum Chordata; class Lepidosauria; order Squamata; family Eublepharidae; genus Eublepharis; species Eublepharis macularius. The sequence continues at coordinate 180,848,889 of NC_072791.1, read as the reverse complement.
ATGAGAAATCTAATAAGCAATGCTGTAGCAATATGCACCCAGCAGCTGAAAAGGACTCTGGTTTCTTCGCAGGCCTTTGTGTTTTAGGCCATAACTTGCACCTTTCTATTTCCTTTTGATGCTGTACTTAAATTAGAGATTGCACCAGTAATGCTGGAGCTGGCAGAGTATTTCCAGAGGGGAATTGACTGGAGGGAGGACAGGTGCTTAACTCTTTCCCTAGCTGCTGATTCTGTCCTGGGTTAGTTGAAAAGCTCTCCCACTCCAAGCCAGGCCAGGACTCTTCCATTTTCGGTGCTTTAGTCGTCACGTGGTTGCATTTGAATGAGATATTTTCCGTACAGAATTGCTGTGAGAAAATTACTTCATGATAACTGTGCCTCAACAAAATTTTACCATATCTTTCCTGGTCTGTGCCACTCCACATAGTTGGAAGGGAGTCATGTGCGTGAAGGCTCCCTCAGGTAAACAAGTTATCTTGTGTTAGGGAGAAAAATTTTGACTTTGCCTTTTCGTTGACATGCGAATTTCCCACAAGTCTGGAGTCTTTTTAATGCTAGAGAAAACCCAAACATGAGTTTCTACTTTCAGTCTAAAGTCTAAAAAAGCCAATAACACATGTGATATCTGGGTGTTTGAACTGGGTCTTAGTTTACCGCAGTTTAATCTCCATAGATACGGTACTCTCATGGCAGATACAAACAGAAAACTTAATAGAACAAGGTTGCAAAAATGTTGTTAGATTGGAGGGGAGGTGGCAAGCAGTGTTTTACCACTCTGGGAGACTTTGGGAATTCTGCAAAACAGCAGCAAGAAATGTAAGTGAATCTTGCTTTGGGTTCCTCTGCAAAGCAGAGTTGCACGTTCTCTGATGTGTGTGCAGAATGCAAAACTCACTTCTGGCAAGGTTAAAAAAGAAGGGAAATGATTCTTTCCCTCTGAAATCTCAGCCTTCCTCTTTCATCAGCCAATTTCTCCATTTAAATAGAGCTGCCATCCCCACTAGCCTGCGCTCTTTTTGGTAATGTCCCCTTCGTTGTTCTTCCCATAACCTCCGAGTGTCCTTTTGTATTTATGAATAAATATATAGAGATTTGAAAGTTTGAAATGAAGAGTAGAGGGATCTATAAAAATCCCCATGTGTTCCTTTTTAACACGGAGGAACCTGAGACATAGAGGTACACAAAAATTCTTCCAGGACGTGAGGATAGCACTACAAACAATTAATTTTGTAATATATCGTTCATATTTTCTGGCCTTGCTATTCTGTCTCTGCATTTACGCACCCAAGAATAAAACGCCTAGTTCTTTACGAAATAAATAAATGAAAAACAAGGAGCACCTAGAACATCCTGACATTTTTTAAAAACACCACAAGATCCCCTTTAATGTATCTCTAACATTTATTTATTTATTTATTTATTTATTTATTTATTTATTTATTTATTTATTTATTTATTTATTTATTTGTCACTGAGAGCCAAACTACAAGTGACGTCTTACACAGGTTGGACACTAGTCGGCTTCCCTCAAGTTTTGATGGGAAATGTAGGCGTCCTGGTTTTACAGCTTGGTTCTCCATTACAGCAAATAGAAGAGGGAAAAAAACAATCCACAGGGAATACAATACTAGTCTACAAAATTACAAAAATGTATTCAGAGTGCAAAGGCTACAAAATTTCATCACTGTGTTCAAATAAATACTCTTAATACAATTTCCAGGCACATACATGAACAATACAATACTTTTTACATAATCATATAGGGCACATTGCAGTGGACATCCACAGTTTCCACAGTCTTTTTGAAATAATTATAACAATTCTTTCCGGGGCTCCCCTTGGCAAGTGAATGGTGAAGCCCAGCCGTGAAGCAGACTCCAACCCACGCTCAATCTGGGGCCGGCTATCTGTGGCAGATCACACGCATAAGAGATTTTCAAGTTTATGTTTTGGGCATGCAGGATTTGAATACATTGGAAGTTTCCTTTTCTGCTGTAAAGCATTCCACACGCTCCTGATGAAGGATTCCGATATCTGCCACAGATAGCCGGCCCCAGATTGAGCGTGGGTTGGAGTCTGCTTCACGGCTGGGCTTCACCATTCACTTGCCAAGGGGAGCCCCGGAAAGAATTGTTATAATTATTTCAAAAAGACTGTGGAAACTGTGGATGTCCACTGCAATGTGCCCTATATGATTATGTAAAAAGTATTGTATTGTTCATGTATGTGCCTGGAAATTGTATTAAGAGTATTTATTTGAACACAGTGATGAAATTTTGTAGCCTTTGCACTCTGAATACATTTTTGTAATTTTGTAGACTAGTATTGTATTCCCTGTGGATTGTTTTTTTCCCTCTTCTATTTGCTGTTTCATAAGGGAATAGCCATTTTGTTCTGCATTGGTTCTCCATTACAGCTGCAAGACCAGGATGCCTACATTTCCCATCAAACCTTGAGGGAAGCCGACTAGTGTCCAACCTGTGTAAGACGTCACTTGTAGTTTGGCTCTGAGTCTCACTGAGACTCAAGGCGGATTACATAGTGTAAGATTAGTACCATCAAGGATATTTCCATAAACAATCCCGTAGGGTAATTAAATACAAGTTTACAAAGCATAAGCAATTCTAACATAGTTACTCCCACACTAGCTTGAGTACATATAAAGCTCTGGGAACTGGGCAACGGTTCTTTAGTATGTTGGGCATACTGTCAAAGGAACTACATGATCAATGTCCTTTATACAGACACAGAGCTGTGTGGGAGCAGCCACTGCAATGTGAATGGGGCCTAAGGCCGAAATGCTTTATTCAACTGAGAAAATTGTTTTACAGTGCAGTCTGACTCCTAAGGTGAGTTACAGCCTTCTGAGTCCATTGAAGTCAGTGAGCTTAGAAGAATGCCACTCTCCTTAGGACTAGACATGGGCATGAACCCCAACAATTTAACGAGCCAGCAGTTCGTGGTTTGGTGCCGCCAATGAACCCGAACTAACGAACCAAAATGAACATTTCCCGCTGATGAACCAGTTCGTGGTTCATGGGTGTCAGAACAGCCCCCGTTGGACTTAGAGAGCCCATATTCCCAGGGAGCGTTTAGCAGGCTCTCCTCCAGCCAGCACCCAAGTTTGGCCAAGATTGCAATAGGGATCTTGGAGTTATACCCTCTCCAATCTGAGGCCCCCAGGAAACTCCCATTCGATACAATTAGAGCCACCAGTTGATGTTGGCCCAATGTACAAGGGGTTGGCCGTCAGAACTGCCTATCAGGGTTTGCAGGGATGAGATTGGAGTGCCCATGGTTACAGAACACCCCCCTCCCTCCCCCCAGGTGTCTTCTCCCATGTAACCAATTGTAACCAATTTGCCGCTCCATGGTTGGAAGGAAGACCTGCCAATCAAGGTAAGCTGGGCTTCGATTCGGGTTTCCAGGGCAACAGAAGGAGTGCAGACAGAGTTCAGGCATTCCCCCAGCTCCGTTTCCAAGGGAATGATTTATGGTGCCTGACTGTCTGGCTTCATGAACTACGGGCGAACATAACAAACCAGGCTTCCAACGAATGCTGGTTCATTGGCCATAGACCCTCACAAACCGCCAGTTCGCGAACAGATGATCAGGCGGTTCATGGGTTTTTTTGGTTCGTAATGCGGATCGTGCCCATGTCTACTTAGGACTGCACTGTTAATCTTTCAGTTATATCAGTAAGGCCCCCTGACAGAAGAATCATTCTGATGTAATTCAGAATTGTGCATGACATCAATCTTGCATCATACCCATTGTGGACTCAGTTTCTCCTGTTGCCAATATTCTGCTCATTTGTTATTTGTGGTTTATGAAGCAGCATAAGCATATATCTCAAACACTCTAATGGCCCGACCATCTATGTCTTTACTCAAGAGTAAGTCTGACTAAAATGAGTGGAAGCTTACTTCGAACTCAGTTGCGCACCCTCAGCACTGCATCGTATTGTGTTCCATTCTTGCTGGGGTGCATATGCTTCATAATGCATTCCTTCACTGGAGGGAGATCATTCAGTTACCCTGATCACAGTAGAAAGCAGTTTTCTTTTTTCAGTGTCTTTTCTCATTAATGTAGATATGTTTCTAAGATGAGAAATAATGTTTCTTCTAATTATGGTTACATATAGTTAATTTCCTTTTCAGAAGCTTGGTATGTGAAAGGCAGTTTCTTTTATACAGCAAAAAAAAAGTGATACAGCTGATGTTCCTGTTGCCTTAGCAACAGATTTATTTATTAGGGTCTGAAATGACATGAGTTAATATACCACATACCTGCTGATCGGCAAACTCTCCTATTTCAGCTTCAGTTGACAATTAAGTCCTGGACAGCTACAGCCAGGGGTTAATGTTACTCATTAGGAGAACTAGGTCATTACTGGGAAATCAAGGCGCTTACAGCAGCATGGATAAAATACAAAATTCAACACCTCGACGAGTGAAGGATTTTTATGTTAATTAACCTTATTTTCCCTGCATATAAAAATATTTCATGTATGCATATGACAGCAGATCAATTAATTGAAAAGTAAGCTTTAGTTGACTTTCCACCCCCCCTTCTCTTAGTTGTCTTCATTTCCTTTGGAAGGGTTTCATTATTTTAGGGAAAATTCTTATGTCTATATGATGAGTAAAAAGGGTATTAAAATTAAGAAGGGAATCATCATGGAAATCAGCTTTACCACAAGGGAATGGGCAAATAAAAGCCTTGGAAATGAAAATAAATAAGCTTTGCTAATACCTCACCTAAGGAGCAGAATATAAGCCCATCAGAGCTTGGAGATATTTAGAGGTACTACTTTGATTCTCTCTATTAAGCAGTTACAGAGTTATCTGACCTTCAGAAACTGAAATTTTGAAGAACAAAATTCAAGCTGGTGATGGTAAATAACTTGTTTACAGAAAATTGTCTGGTGATTTAATAATACTTTTTTTTTGTTCTTCAGAATGTAACTTTATGAATTCTGGAAACATGAGAAACATTTGCCAAAAGTTTTTATTGAGATCACTGAGTAGGCTATTTAAGTTTATAAGTCGCAGATGATTTAGTGAGGCTCTCCTGAAAGCCTTTATTTACTGTTTTTTCAGCATTTTCTGTTCTCACTTGAGATAATTTAAGAGGCTGAAAAAGAATTATGTTTTCATATTCTTTGAATTTCCTCATTGTCTCCTTTAAAAAAACCCTTTAGATCTTTCCACATCAAACATTTTCTTAAGATACACAATCATGGGTACTCAGAAACTAGGGTATACCTCTGTCGTTTTCTGAAAGTGGAAGCCAGTTGCCTGAACTGAAAGATGCCAAGAGCATGATCCTTCCCACATTTAGAGTGGCCCCACATTTAGTGTGGTCCATATAGAGCTTTACAGAGTTGTGTTTCTCCCTTGAAACTGGCTGTGGAATGGAGTGTGTATCCTTGTTTTCCATATCCCCACCTAGCACTTCCTGGCATCACATTGTGGAACCTGGAGCTTGCATAACATTATTGCAGAGGGTGAAGAGTGCATAGGGATGTGGGAGGCATAAACACCTTTTTCATTTCTCATTGGCACATAGTTTGTGTTCATGTGTGTGAGGGTGATAGGAGAGATAGGACTCTCCTGTCCTAATTAGGACCCTTTTGTATGTGGTCAAGTATTATTATCCAAGTATAAATAAGATGGTATGTCTGCTTGAAATGTCAGATATACCTTTGACAGATAAGGTGACTGATAGATACTCATTTCTTTTGGTTATAAGATATCCTTATATTTTTGTCCGTAGTCTTCTAAACTCTTATATCTGAAATGCACATCTTCAAGTAAAAGAAGATAATTGTGGAGGCCTATGAAATTTTTCACACATACCCCAACAGTAACAGTCTCACACCCGTATCACACACACAATCTTATTAATAGGCTTGCTAGAAGGGAAGGCTCTCAGGATGGTATGTTGTGTGGCTTCCTTGTGAGATGTTTGTCATGATAACTTCAGGGTTAGAAGAAAATCTGTTGTTATGGCAAATCTACCTAGAATCTTTGAAAACCTCCTTCCCCACTGCAAGTTTCCCTTTTGTTTCAACAACATTTCTTCTTTCTTTCTTTCCTCAACTGTGGTTGCTAAAACACTGGAATTCTGTTGACAATGAAGCACTCAGTTCTTGAAGGGAGATCTTATGTCCTGTACTCATAAGTCACATTTTGGAAGACTTTTTTTAACCCAGTCTTTCTGCAAAATGATATTATGTGAGATTTGCTGAAAGCTATGAATGACCTGCCTTGAACCTCAGGAAGTACTTCATTTTCTTTGAAAGTTGGTTAAGAATATATATTCTCTGAAATTATATATAATCTGTTCCCTTAACTCTTTTTTCTTTACACATTGTTCTCATTCTCTGTCTCACTTCTGTACATTTCTTCCCCTTCCCATTGTTCCCCCTCTCTCTTTTTCTCCATCTAATAATATATAATAATAATAACATTCGACTTATATACCGCCCTTCAGAATGACTTAACACCCACTCAGAGCGGTTTACAAAGTATGCCATTATTATCCCCACAACAAAACACCCTGTGAGTAGAGGTGGGCACGATCCAAAAAAAAATACCGATCAAGCCGTTCGTGGATCCAGGCCGCCGCCGAACCCAGGTCACCGATTGTATCCGATCAAGTCCCGTTTCCGATCCGGAATCGGGAATCGGGGAGGCCAAAGTGGGAGGGTGCCCCGCTGTTTCCAGTGATATAGGAACAGTGGTTGGTGGCAGCGGCCGCCAGGCCCGGTGGGCATGGGGAAGCAGTGATGAGCCACTTCCCCTCAGGGAGGGAGGGGACGTTCACACACACACACACACATTAGAGCAGAGGGGGGGAGTTTTTAACCCGGCAACAAGCCGCCTCCCCTCAGGGAGGGGACATTCACACCAGGGCCAGATCTACGGTTGCCAGCGCCCAGGGCAACCGTAGTCAGGCTCTTGTGCATGCGCGCTAATGGGTCGCCCCCCCCCCTGCCCACGCAGCAAGCCGGCTGTGCTGGTGCGCTGCGAAGCTGGCGGCAGCGCGAGTGGCTCAGAGGCTGCCCGTGCCGTTCACCTGCCCCGCAAGACAAGGGGCACCTGGCTTGCTCGCGCGCCCCTTGTCCTGGGGAAAGGCGAATGGCGCAGGCGGCCTCCCAGCCTCCCGCGCTGCCTTTTGCCTTTCCCCAGGACAAGGGGCGGCCGGCTTGCCCACGCGCCCCTTGTCCTGGGGAAAGATGAACGGTGCGGGCGGCCTCCCAGCCACCTGCGCTGCCTTTCCAGAGAGTGACGGACAGCAAAACACCCATTCCTCCTACAAAGCCCCATTTTTTTAAAAAGCAAAAAACCTTTGTGCCCATGGCTTCAGAACACCCCCTTCCTGCTCCCTCCCCTGGGTTGCTGCTCCGTGGTTGGAAGGAAGCCTGCTAATCAAGGAAAGCTGGGCTTCCATTCGGTTTTCCAGAGTGACAGAAGGAGGGCAAACACAGCTCAGGCATTCCCCTGGCTCCGTTGCTAGGGGAATAGATTATTGGCGCCTGAGTGCCTGGCTCTCCGATTAGATCATGATGCCCCCCCCGATCAAGCCCCCCTCCCTGAACGCTGGATCGCTTGCCGTGGACGGAACCGATTAGCTGAGTCCCGATGGCACAAACGCCATTATCGAGGGGGGGGGGTCACATCGTGATTCCGATCGTGCCCATCTCTACCTGTGAGGTGGGTGGGGGTGAGAGAGCTCCAGAGAACTGTGACTAGCCCACGGTCACGTAGCTGGCTTCAAGCGGAGGAGTGGGGAATCAAACCCGGCTGTCCAGATTAGAGTCCCACACTCTTAACCACTACTCTTAACCACTTAACCACTCCCTTCTCCTCCATTTGTGTAATTTATTTATTTATTTAAGTATGATGAGCAGTTAAATCAAAGAAATATTATTGGACTCTGTTCCTTCCCCTCTGTAATGGTCACAATTTCTAGTGCCTAAAAGAGAAAATGGTGGTCAAAAAAATTTAGGTGAGGAAAATGATCCTCCGTGGCCTCAGTAGACGGCAGAAAGAGCTGCTGCCAGCTAGTTGATATTTGTGCAGATCTACTGGAATTTGACTTCCTACTGGGTTCCCCTGCCCCCTGATTAGAAAATGGTGTACAGAGAAGGTATGCATCCTAATCAGGGTTCTGGTGGAAGGATAACAGAAACAAGTAGGGGCTACTAAACTGTGTCATCACACAGTGCTGCCATTTCCAAGCAGTTGGGAATAGGCCCTGAGGCCTGGGACCAGAAGAGGAAGATCGCCAGCCAACTCACTCAGACATGCCCATAAACACACATGCATATTCCAGCAGCTGTGTGGAGGTGGCTGGTTAATAGTCCATGGCAGTAGGCAGGCAACAGGTTGAGAATAGGAAAGGGCCCCTTAGTTCCATCCAAAAGACATCAGCAGCGGTATTTAAGCTTTGTCTACTGTTTCTTTCCTTGCTAAAATTGTGATGTTCTTGTCCATCATATCCTTATCTCACAGGGTATAATTATGAGTGTTTACATGGGCATTTATATAACTCCCAGCCCCAAAGTGGCACAAACACTGTTATCATTGACTTAACGGTTCATGTGAATTTTCTACTCCATTTCAGCAGTGAAAAATGGGAAAAGGAAATATGGATGATCACGAGGGCTTTTTTCCTGGGAAAAGAGGTGGTAGAACCCAGTGGTGGAACTCAGGACCGCACAATGACATCACTTTGGGTCAGCTGGAACAAGAGAGGGTTTTTTAAAAGTTTACATCGCCCTCCGCGCCACGATCTAAACTCCCCTCTGTCTGGAGATCAGAGGGCGGGGCCACTGGCCATGTGACGATTTTCAAGAGGTGCCAGAACTCAGTTCCACCGTCAGAAGGAAGAACTTTGATCTTCTGTCAAGTAAAACCTGGGCCAGCTTTTATTGACTCGTTTTCAAACTTGCTTATCTCTCAATTGAAGTGAATTCTAGTGGAGTCTCTAAAATAGGAGTCGGGGATGAGCTGTAAGTCTTTGTCTTTGAACTTGGAATACCCTTCATCCTCAGTGTTCCCAGCTATAAAATGGGACAAGTATCTTCTGGAATGATTTCTATGCACTGCTTTTGCCATTAAGTCCGCTCTGTTGTCTACCAGATCATACTGCCCCCAACCTTTGATCCTTAGGAGGGCCTTCTCCTAAGAATGTTCTTTTAAAATCTAAAGTATGCAACCCTAACAGATATATCACAATAACAATAATCCATGATTATGAATTACATCCAAAACAGTTTTGATATTGGTCTTTCTTATAGTTTATATATAATCATTGACACAGTGTGATCACATCAAAAAACTTTGTAGATTTCTATGATGAGAAATATCACTAAATGCAGAAATGATGCTAAACGCAGATATTTTCCAAAAATACTGAAATTGTTGAATGGAGAAAAATTGTTGGGCATTCTCATAACCAACTCCAGTTGAGTGGTAGAAAAATGAAGGTTCTGTAATATTTTTTGATGTTTGTGAAGAAGAGAAATCTTGGGAATGAAGCAGAGAAGTTTAAAAAAAACACACCAAATTCTTTGCCTTGTATAATTGTATGCTTTATTTCAAATTGAAAATGTTGAAAACACACTCTGAAGAATTGCCTAAACTCAGCTTTGTAAACTGATTTTAAAAAGTGTTCCTGTGTTACCTCACTACACACACACCACGTCTTTTTTCTAATAGATTTTCCTGGCAGATATGGCCTTCTATCTTGCAGTTTACATGAGCATTCTTACTATAAGAATTTGATATTTGAATTTGATTCCTTCCTCATTTTTATGTGAATGCTAAAAATACCAAAGTAATTTGATTTTAAGAAAAGCACCACCACCAACCATTCTTCTATGCAGCGTGAAAATTGCTAGAATATGATTCAGATGCTGTTTTTAATATTTTGTTCTCCCAGTGTCAGGGCCAACACTTCATTAATGTAAGGTACCAATGTGAGTTAACTGTGAACCACACAGCAGTCCTGGGAGGGAACAATCCCTGAGGCAGGGTGTTATAGAGCCCATTTAAATCACAGAGGAAGTCAAGCAGTAATGTCTGGTAGCAGAAGGGCAAGGGAACTAAAAGTGTAAATGACAACCTCAGACTGTTCAGGGAGCAGCTCCGTCTTTTGCGTGGAGTGGGGTGGAGTGGAGGACTTCTCCAGGGAATGGAATTTGAGGACTACAGTCTTCTAGAATGTACACACTGCTCTCCCCGCATCTGTGTTTTCCATCTAGCAGTTGGACTAATGCATTTGAGCAGTTGTTTTACACGTTTTGTTAGGGATCTCCTACAGGTTGCAAGCCCAGGAGGGTGGGTAGGAAAAGGAGCAGAGTGAGCTGGAAGAGGAAGCTTGTATGAGGTTTGACAGCAAATTTGAGTTTGCCTCCATGTAATATGCAAAAGGCTATGAAAGAAGCCTCTTGCTCAGTAATGTGACATTGTTATAATTACTAAAATATTTTTTAAAAACTGCCCAGTGTTAACTGATGTGAGATTCTTGCATTTAAATTAGGAAGGGATAAAGTAGCATGGAATTACTTACCAGTGAATCCTGAAAGACAGGTAAATTTAGAAGTAGATCGCGCTTCAGAAAGTTTGAGGTTCTCTGACTTAGAACGTAATTCCCCCTCACTTCATACCTTTTCACAGGCTAGGGTTGTTGTTTTTTAAGTTCAACATTTTGCATAGCTGTATAGTCAACTATGGCTGTACTTCATGCTTTTTTTGAATATATGGATTGACTTTCACATGTCACCTCTTGGGTATCCATTCTTGGACCTTGATACTTGGCCATGTCATCAGCTTCCTATATTGCATTTTATTGACTAACCCTTTTATTTCTGTTGAGCTGATGTAGTTAATTTTTTTTAACAAATTGGTGTTAAACTAAAGCATAAGAGGCAGGACTCATCTTCTGTACACCTTTGCAAGCCCACATACACAGTGATGAGCAAAAAGCTCACCTATTTCACAACTGGATTTCAGTGTCATGTAAGCACATTTGAATCCTGTTTCCTTATCAGCTAAAGAACAATACTTCCTTACCTGAAAAAGAGGTTTTCCTTGTTGTTTGAAAAATGTATTGAGTTTTTCAGATGTGAGGCACTATATATGTGTGTGGCAATAACCAAATCTACAGTTCTTAGATCAATCAGCGCCATTCTGAAATTTTACTATACAAAAGGAGGTTTTCTAATAGACCCGGCACTGAAAATATATTTGAGCAAGGCTATTCCTCAGTTCCTTTATGGTGTAGAGGTCTGGGGTTGGAACGATTGTCTAATCACAGCTTTGGAATCTATCCAAAACCATTTCTTAAGGAGAATTCTAGCTTTACCAAAAGGTACTCCTGCAGCTCTTATGAGAGCAGAGCTTGGCCTGCCCTCAGTCAAAGCCCATGTACATCTAACCTTGCTCAGATTCTGGAGGAAGGAGCGTAATGATAATACCAACCTATTACACAGGTTATGTTATGAAATTATGCGTAAAAATGAGGCTGTACAACTAGCCAGCTATAATAATATCCTTCAATGTTACTCCATCTGTGACGACTCCCAAGGTGTCCCGGTTGCTGGCAACATTCAGGAATGGGTGTTCCACTGTGACGCCGTAATGGATAGGCAGGCAATCTTCTATTCTAAATTCTCCCCATGGTTTAAACTTTTCAAGAAGGATCATGTTAGAGCGCCCTATTTCATCAACATCCTCCCTCACAACCTCAGAACAGCCTTTACCTCAATTCAGTTCCAAACGATGCCCACAGCGCTGCTAGCTGGGCGCTATGCCAAAACACCTCAAGCCCTCCGCTACTGTATTTGTGGTGCTCACGTTGTGGAGGATTTACCACATTACCTACTATCCTGCCCACTCTATGCAGAGCCAAGGAATAAATTCCTAGAAGAGTTTTTAATTGGTTTAAACTCCTCTTCAGACTCTGAGAAGTTGTTTTTTCTCTTGTCTGACACTGCTGCATTTGTTTCTTGTAGAGTCTCTCTGTTCACCTTAGCAGCCAAGAAAATTCGGGCTAGAGCTGTTTCCAGAGGTAGCAATGGTTTTAATTGACTGGTATTTTCTGCCTAGATCATTTTAATCTTTTAATATTTGTACATATGTTTATATGTTAGAGTATTTTATGTGTTCTATGTGTATGGATTGTAACGGCCTTTGGACACAAACAATAAACCTACGAACCTCTACCACCACCCTACAGAAGACTACTTATGTGTGTGAAGCAGCATCAAACCTTCCTTTTCTCTCCTCTCATTTTGAGTTCTATGTACCACCGAAATACTAGAGAGCTCCTCTGTTAAACATTTTAAGAAGATTAAGATTGACCTTTTTAATATTGCTTTTAGCTCAGCTTATTTATAAACCTTTCAACATACACAATACCTTTCAAAATTTGCACACATGCCAGTTATATATGAAATTATATTGTATCATGACTTCATTTAGTGAACAGACTTCATTTAGTGAAACGTTGAGGAGTGAGGGATAATATTTCTCCTCTGTGATTACTAGAAGTACAAATCGGCACACAAACACAAATATAAATCCCATTTAAATAACTATTTTACGTCCAAATATACAGGACTAGAATTGGGCTGTATTTTCTGAACGATGTGCATATTCTATTTTGTACAAGCCTACCCTTATTCTGACTCCTTGGAATGGATGCGTAGGATGTATCCTTAAACTGAAGAAGGAGGTTGGGAATTGGGGAGAGATAAAACTGTCATTAATAAGCATGGTTCAGGAAAGAAACCTATGGTCATAGGGACCGCATCACTCTGTTCTCAGTCTGTCTACACTGGTTCTCAGTTTGTTTCTGGGCCCAATTCAAGATGCTTGTGCTGACCTTCAAAGTCCTATGCTGTAAGAGGGGTGCCTACTCTGAGGGGAACTGGCTGTGTGGGTAAGGGGAGTGGTAAATGCTTCCTTGATAGTGGGAGTTGTGCCTCCTCTGCTCAAGGAGGCAGTGATTAGACCCATTTTGAAAAAGCCCTGCCTGAGCCCTACTATGTTGAAGAACTTCTGGCCTGACTCCAATCTTCCATTTTTGGACAAAGTGGTTTGAATGGGTGTTTGCTTCCTAGTTTCAGGGGTTCTTGGAAGAGACTGATTTTCTGGACTCATTTCAATCTGGTTTCAGGCCAGGGTTTGGAACAGAGACTGGTTGATGACCTTCTCCGAGAACAAGAAACCCAGCAAACCAAAGGATCACTTTGATTTGAACAGATGCATAGAGCTTGCAGGAGAAAACTGCTGAATTCCTTAAAAAGAAGGAGCCCATTCTGAAATCTTCCCATATAGATTTAAGTGGACAAGTTGCTTAGACAAATGAAGCTGTTCTGATAGCTGCCTGCTGTGTGTCAGTAAATGTAAGAAGTCTGATACTTACAAGAAGTCCCATCAGGATTTTGGCTGAATCCACACGCCCTTGGCATGTTTCTGAATCGCGCTAGAAAGACACTATACTTCTGGGTGTTTAGCAAACATTTAGTGCAACGCCGGGACGCACCAAGGGCGTGTGGATTTGCCCAAGTCAAGCCATGTTGAATAGAAGCTTGTTCTTGGACAGCAACAAATGACCACAGTTTCAAGCTACACAGGAAGAAGATGAACCTTTCTGATGAACAAAAGACATTTTGGATCAAATAGAAAACACTCAAAATGAGAGTCAATGTTAGAGTTTGGACTGTGATCTGGGAGACCTAGATTCAGATCCTCATGCTGCCATGGAAGCTTACTGAGTGACCATGGGCTAGGTAAATGAATAAAATGAATAATAGATGAAAGCTTCAACTGGACCAGTCATCAAACATGGCCTTTTGTACACAATTACTTGTATATGCTCAGTACTTGAAAGATGACTCTGTGAAAAAGAACTGTCTGTTCTTTGAATCATTGGGTTGGATCCAGATCAAATTTGCAATATCCACCAATTCCCCCTTCCCACTGCCAATTCCCCCTTCCCTCAAGTCATTCATCAGGGTCCACTGTCCTACAGGAGCAGAACGGAGATCAGCAGGCTACAGGGGTAATGGGAAGGTTGGAAAGTTCCATTCTGCCATTGGAAAATTTAGTCTGAATCCAACCTTCTGATAGCAGAGATTACATCTTCAATATGCTGGAGAAGTAAGCGGGCATATACACTGATCTATGATTGGCATTCATTCTGAGTTCCAAGCATTCATGATGCAGGTCACCCTCCATGCTGCATTCACACACTCTGTACTTCATATGCTTTGATTGTGAAGACACTTTCTCCTGGTCTCCTTGATGTCTGGTCTGAGGTTGTTAAACTTGCTAATCATGTTTGAAGGAGTTCCAAAAACTGCAGAATTTTCAGAGTATGGTATTGAAGAGATTGCAGCCAAATTCAGTGCACTCTACTCCATACAGACATCCAGTGGTTATCAGGGGGAAATTTTCAAACCATTGTGGTTGAACTGAGTGAAAAATGGCATGTTCCTCGAAAGGAGGAGAACTGCTGAATAACAACAACTATGTGAAGATGACAGACTGTGCATTCATTCTAAAGCTGGCCTATCTTACAGACTTTTTCATAGCAACCAGTCAGTTGAACCTTTGCTACAAGGAAATATGATAAGTATCCTCATAACTTAAAACAAGGTAGCCAGCTACCTTTGCCCCAGCTTTACCAATGTACAATTTTGCCTGATGATGTCTCCATGTTCTCAGAATCGACAACACTACTCGCGTTCTTACTCATGACCTGTTCTTGCTCTGATAAAGCCTCACAGCTTATAAAGTGGAAATAGTTTCCACCATCACACTGATACTTCCATTTGCTTTCTGTGCATTTGATCTTAAGAATTACTCAACTTTAAGCTATATTATTTTATTTGCCAATGGTTTGAACAAAGTATGAAAATAAAATTTGATTTTGCAATTATTTTCTGATTTTCCTATCTTTATGTTTTTTGTTCATAAAGGTTAGGGAGTAATTTCAGTTCTGTTGACTAGCTCAAAGGATTACAGTGCCAAAAACATAAGAACACTGTTATAACAGGCATCTCTTGCAGTTTCCCATCTGAATGTTTCTTGGTAACCTGCAAGGAAATAGATTCCACATCCTCTTTAGGCAGGTCGCCCCTTTGCTGATATGATAAGAAATGCCATAATTCAACTTAAAATAATCACAGGATTCTTTGCTGAGTTTGCTTCCATAGACTAACATAGCTACTTTTCTGAAATTTCTCTCTCCTGCTCTAACTTTGTATAAATCTGACAACACACTCCTTGTAATCATTCTTTGTGTGTGTGTGTGAGTGAGTGTGAATCCTTCCCAGTTTGTCTTCCTCCTTTGTACCATTCCATTTTCCTAACTGAAACAATTGTTCCTTTTTAAGCTCTGTCCAGTACAGCCTGGAGAGTTGAAAAAGGCTTACCTTAATTGATGATAATACTTAGCATAATAGCTCTTATATTATCTCAGGATTTACAACCTTGTAATATAATTCCTTGCAATGGTCTCTTTTGGACTGTACTGCCTGATGGGTCCTTTCCTTGGTGTATTGTTTTGGGCTAGCAGAGATCAACACGAAAGCTGTAATATTCTCACTGTAACTTGTGGGTGGTAAGCATGCCAAGTCATCAGAAAGCAACCTTACATTCCCTTCTGTTACAATAAATGAAAAGTTGAGCTGTCTAATGGTGCAACCCTACACAGATTTACTCCAGTCGAAGCCTATTGGTTTCAAGTTTAGACTAGAGAAACTCTGAATAGGGTTGTACTGTAAAGTCCTTTCTTGTTTACCAAACAACCTTTCCTTTAATCTGCTACCTGAAATCCTAGAACTGGAGGTGACAGGGATTACACATGCTGTCTGACTGAGCACATCTCTTCCTCTTGAAGTGAAGGTAGTGTGACTGAGACACCCTGGGTCCATTATTTGCCCACCTCCCATTCCTGACACAAAGATACCTTCATCTGATCCATATCCCAGAATCCTTATCCCAGATGATCTCTTGCCAAATAAATAAGGCGATGCTAGTGCAAACCATTCAGTTCTCCGCCAAAAGCTTTTGTTCCAATCTTCTCTAAGGACCATGACTTCCAAGGGCAGTGCAGAGGTTCACTGTGATGAGAGTGGCCACTGAGTTATAGAGTGAGCTGATCTGGGGAGGTGGGGATCATATGTATGTTTTCAGAAAACTGGGCTATTTCTATGGCATGTTACCCAAAGTGCTGTTTATCTTCTTTATTTAGAAGCTAGTATCATTGATTTCTGTGAACCTTCTTTCCACATAAGAATGATAAAAAATTGCAGCCTAAGGCTATCTTGAAGTCTAACATTTTGTAGTAGAATTAAAATGTAGTATAAATGTGATTCTTTTAAATACAATATTTTTTACACATAAATAGTCCAAAAGTCAAGATGCACTTTGTTTTATTTCAAGGGAACATGATAAAGATCCGGAGAGTTTCTTTAAAATCCTGCTGAAAATGAAACAGATGGAACTAAGTTTTCACGTTTCCGTCCTTGGAGAGACTTTTACTCATGTTCCAGGTATTTTTTTAAAAATTCTCTATTATAACAGACAGATTTTAATTCATTTTATTTGAAAACAGTATAAGTTAATCAACCAGTTGCAATACCATGTACATTAAATAGCTGGTCATTAGATCCCAATAGCTGCTACTACATACTTATCTGTACCTTATACCCAAACTCTGGCCTGTTGTTACTAATCTTTTCCTGCTGGGTGAGACTGGGATCTCCAGCCTAGTATCATCATGATCTTTTTGTGACATCCTGTATCACCATCTCTTCTTCTTGTCTTTAGCTCTGTAAGCAGCAAAGGTACATTTTACGAAAGAAGTAGTTGGAAGAGACATTCCACTTCCATCTGCTGCAGCAGGAAAGTATTGCCCCATTCTAAACATTGCTTTAGGCAGTAACCTAATATAATTTATAAGTAAGGTCTTCCATATGGCCATATTCCAGTTATTTATTTATTGAGTTGGTAACCTACTCCATTCCCAAGGCTTGGCATATGTAACATTATCTTACACATATACGTTAAAAACAAAATAAATAAATTTAGCAAATATTATAATTCAACTCCAATACTAGCGTTTCTGACTGCTAAAGCTGTCCAAAAGGTAAAGTTTTACCCTGCTTGGAACCCGCTGATACTTTCACTAGCCGCCTATAGGAAGGTGAGAGGCCAAGCACCAGGAATGCTCTCTGTAACTTTTTGTAGTTTATTAACTGGGCAAATGGATAGCATAAGAGAAAGCCTTTTTTCAGGTTGCCACCTGTCTAGCCTTAAGTAGCAAGGGCACCTGAAGCAAAAACTCCAAAGATGACTAGAGTGGATAGGTAGGCTCATATGGGAGAAGATGGTCCTTAAAGTATGCTGGTCTCAAGCTGTATAGGACTTTAAAGGTCAATACCAGTGCCTCAAATTGGGCTCAGAATCAAATTGAAAGCCAGTGCAGATAGAACAAGACTGGAGTGATATGATCCCTACAATCCACTCCAGTCAACACTTTGACCACAACATTCTGTAGCAATTGCACCTTTGGACATTATTCAAGGGCACCTCCACATACAGTGCATTGCAGTAATCTAATCTAGATGTTACTAGAGCATGCTCCACAGTGAGAAGATCTTTCCTGCCCAAGGAGGTCTGTAGCTGGCTCACCAGCCAGAGCTGGTTGAAAGGTGCCTCTGGCCACCAGATCTGGGATCTGTTGGAAGCGCAAGATAGAGTATCATCTGCATATTGGTGGCAATGGCAACTCATCCCAAAACTCCAGATAACATCTCCCAGTAGCTTTACATAGATGTTGAAAAGAAAAAGCCTTGCAGGACCCTGTAGGCCAGAGGCAAAGGAGCAGAGCAACTACCTCCCAGCACCAAACTCTGAACCTATCCTTGAGATAGGGCTGGAAACACTGCAGAACCGTTCCTCTCAGTCCCAACCCCAAGGGGTGGTCCTGAAGGACACCATGATTGATGGTATCAAAAGCTGCTGAGAGCTTAACAGGGTCACAATCCCTTGTCCATCTCGTGGGACAGATATCTACCACACTGTCCCAGCTAGCTGCCCAAATATAGATTGTTGCTACTGATAGATAGTTGCCCATATGATTGTATATTCACTGTACAGAGTTACCACATAGTAAATGGTTGCATGTAACCACTTATAAAAATTCAGATAGCTGTGCCTTCAAAGTTAATGATTTGACCATGACCATTGTTTAAACCCTCAATAGTAGCAGTGCCTGTATCCTAGATCTTTTCTGCATGTTTGTTTGTTTGTTTTGTTGGTTCTGGTCCCATACTGCATCAATTTCTCTCCAGAGTTTTGTATGCATGGACAAAAATGCCCTGATTTAGTCTCCAAACTGTTTCCCATATTTTTTTTGCATTCTGTGCAGTGAAAGCCTGCATCAGCTGCAGAATTGATGTAGTAAGAAAAAATTGTCTTCTGACCAACACAAGGTATGTAGGATGACATTTTGTACAGGAGTTTGTGTTTCCTGTACTTTTTAGTCCATTCTGTTTCACCTTCTTTATTTTTTTAAAATAACAACATTGTCTAAAAGCACCACGTTGGTGCTTTTTAAAACAAAAAACCTTGCTAGTTTCCTCAGTCAATCAACTGACTAAACTGACATTTTCCTCAGAAAGCCCAGAGCAGAAATGGGGCATTTTTCTAGTGCATAAAAATGAACAGACCCCACTTCGACTCCATCAAGCGCAGAATTACAGAGGCCCAATGTGAATCTGATCCTTGTAGATTGAATACCCAGAAAACCCAGTGTAAGTGTACATGTGGAAGGGACCCCTGTCAAATGTGTGAATGTGAATGTGTGAATGGTCGTTTTGTTATCTGTGATAGTACTTTGTTGTCACAAGGCGTTAAAGTCCCGTGCTCACTCTGAACTGTCTCAGCATATATGTTGAAGTCCCCCATAGTTCCATTTCAAAAGTTGCCCCAATAGTAGTTTTAGTATTCTGGTCTTTGTTTGTTTGTTAATGTGGGATCAGACTTAAAGCTATGGCCAAAAGAGCTGCCCCAGCAAAAGGAAAAGGACAGGGTTCCCACTGGGCTTATCTGCAAGACCAGACCAGTAAATGTGATCTCAGAAGATGTTGGCAGCAATGCCATCAGTTCTCCACCAAAGTATCAGGTACTAAGAACCTACATCCAATCTCATTATGCTAAATTTGAAGCTGCATACCTTCTGCAGGCAAAGTTGTTTTTACAGAAAACTGCTACTCTGCTACGTTCTCCCAGTTCATGTCTGCTGCAGTAACAAAGTCTTCAGCTGGGACCATCTGGGGGAATCCCAGTTCAGACAAATTATCCCATCTGGAATATGGGAAGTAGACAAGATTAGCAATTCATCAAGAATAGGATCGTGGATAATTTATACTTTATTTTCAGATAACCATGTATTCAAAACAAGGCAAAAATAAGGAACTAATATGGGAAAGCTGACAGGAAGAAAATTGATTCATTTGAAATTTGGTGCTTCAGGAGAGTTTTACAGATACCATGAACAGCCGAAATGACAAATAAGTGGATTCTAGATTAAATCAAGCCTGAATTCTCCCTAGAAGCTGAAACGATGAAAGTGAGGCTATTGTACTTTGGTCACATCATGAGAAGACAAGACCCACTGGAAAAGACAGTAATGCCAGGAAAGGTAAAAAGCAGTAGGAAAAGAGGAAGGCCCAAAATGAGATGGCTTAACTCAGTAAAGGAAGCCACAGCCTCCACTTTGCAAGATCTGAGCAAGGCTGTTAATCATAGGATGTTTTGGAGGCTGTTGATTCATAGAGTCAACATAAATTGGAAATGACTTACAGCACATCACACTCACATGTAGGAACCCCTCTATATTTCCCATTAATGGAAGAAGGCAAAGCGATGGTAGGATAAATACTATTACCCTGTGATTTCAATGGGCTTTTCCCCTTTTCTTTCTATCACAGTCCAAACTGACCTTTCTAAAACCTCCCTATTGCCCCCTCCCAGTCTCTTACTTTTCTACAATTAATTGGGCCAAAGCAATCTCATGAGCAAATAAAGTGCCAAGGGTACTTGAGATGAAGGTTTATCTGTTGCACAAACTAGATGTACAAACATTATCAAAGGAGGCAAAGCCTTGAATCACTAGCATTGTGCCAACTGAGCCATTTCCTTCTTGGACAAAGTACAGATGCCATACATTTCAGTTTGAACTCAACTTACCTCTTTAAACATGTGATGTGTGTGATCTGGAAAAGATTTTGTCTCAACTCCTAGTTTGTGTACTATAGAAGGTCAAGCAGCTAAAACCACACATACTGTTCAGTTAACAGCAGCAATTCATGTAATTGGAGACAGAGTTCCAAAGATCATTGTGTGAAGCACCTGATGATATCCTTCTGAATTCTATGACCACTGTTAAATGGCACTGTCACAAAACAATTGAAAGATCTAGTTGGGATGTTACAATGTGGTAGGTAGCCCATGGCCAATAGACAAAATATTGAGCATTTGGAGG
>NC_072791.1:180615810-180823310 GCF_028583425.1 Eublepharis macularius | reverse complement strand
GTAAACTCTTTGGCAGGATTCCCCCACCCCCCACCCCCAGAATTTATTCATGATGTTCATTATTATTGGTTGTAAAAAATATGAGGATTTCAGGTTTTTTTTTTAATGTCTTGTGGAATGTATCACTTTCTTAGATCTTGTAGATATGCACTGGAAACCATAACACAAAATATGAGTTACTTACAATAACTAATTTTAATCCCATCTGCTAAGTATGACAACATTAGCATTTCCACTTAATTAAAAACACCCTTAAAGCAGCAATGTTTTAATCACTCCATTTTATTTACTCTCCTCTGGTGTCACTTATAATTGTAACTTTTTATTTTTTTAATAATGAGGGATTTTTTTTCCTCTGTGCATCACACAAAAAAGTGCTGTCGATAATTAGCAGTCTTCTGTTATTACTAGACTCAGGTGTCACAACTGTGTCTCATCCTCATTACAGTAAAAAATTTCACCTATCAGATTCATTATTGCTAGATAATGCAACTGAGAGACTTAGCAGGCCCTCCAGAAAAGTAATTCAGCCAAGCAAAATTATCAGCTAATTATATTTAGAATCAGAAGCCCAACAACTATTTGCAGATAAATTGTAGGAATTGAAGGGAACAGATCTGAATATTAAGATTCATAGATTTAGCAGATGATTTCTTAATTGGAATATAAAGGTCATTCAGCAGTATATTCGGCAGAACTCTGTTGTTTCATTAGGAATATTTGGAAATCAAAATAGGGAACAAGTGTGTGGTTGCAACCCGGTTTAAAACTGTCATTCATGTGGTAGAAATAAGGAAAAGTTACATTGTTCTTAGGTTGCCACCAATAGCCAAGGCGCATAGGCTTGCCCCCACCTGCCGCCACCACCTGGCCCCACTCGCCTGGCCAGCGGTGGAAGGGGAGACACTGGGGGGGAGAAGCACCTGTACGCACACCCACACTCCCTTCACACTATCATTTTACAGCATGACTGAGGTGCAGGGTATGCTGAAACCCAGTTCAGTAAAAATCACCCATTTGGAGGCTGTTTTTACTGAACTTAGCTTCAGTGCGCCCCACAGCTCCTCCGTCACACTGGAAAATGATGTCATTTTCCTGCACAACAGGGGAGCATGAGAGAGCGCATACGCTTTGCACACATATGGTAGGTAAGTGCCTGCTGCCCCCCTCCCCAGCCCCCTGCACCCCCATTTGGTCCCCTGGGGCCTCTGGCCTAAAGATGCAGAATGTAGGACTTGTGTACTTAAACATTATAGTTATTTGCTATAATTCATAGGCCTACTTGTGGATCTTGGAATCTGGAACTTATATGCAAACAAGACTTTCCACTTCCCTAAATCAAGCCCTTATGCACGTGTGAGGGAGAAGCATGGCAGGAATCTGCATTCTGAAACTGCATTACCCTTTGCTGGATTGGACCAATAAAGAAAAGAGATTTTATGACATTGTATACCACCATTCATAGTCTGTTCCTTTCCGTTTCTCTGAGATGATTGTTTATCTTTACATAAATATGGAGGGCTGTTTTCAAATACAATGATTAATTCCAAATTCTAAATTCTGCCTGTCAAATCACATATATATTGAGTTCTGATCGTACTCATTTGTGACACAGAATCCTTGGCAAAGGCATCTTACATGCTTTAAAGGTGATTCCCGCTGCAGCTTGGCCTTCTGTTTCAGGGAAGGGAATGAACTGAAACTCAGCTGGTTTCATAGAACTTCATGATCACTAAAACTTCTGCAAACCCTTTTCTGCAACGCAAGAAATATTTAAAATTCTCTTCCCTCTGACACATGGTGTGATTTAATTTAACTTTACTTCATTTATATCCGGCCTTTCTCCTTAATGGGGACCCAAAGTGGCTTACATCATTCTCCTGTCCTCCATTTTCTCCTCCCAAATACCCTGTGAAGTAAGTTAAGGCTGAGAGAGAGTATGTGACTGGCCCAAAGTCACCAAGCAAGCTTCCATGGCAATCGAACCCAGGTTACCCAAATCTTAGTCCGTCACTGCACCACACTGGCTCAATAATAATGAATGAAATAAAGCATGAAATAATAAATAAGTAAACATGAGTTAAAAAAATATACCAACCTCAGTGCTTCAGTAGAATATTGGGGCATGATCCAGCCCACTACCGGTGCAGTGGGCACGTATGGAAGATATCAATGCCACATGTTGCCCCGTTTTCCCTTTCCCTGTTTACGAAAATGGACACATGCTTCAGCACTGTGGGCCATTTGGAGATAATAGGAGATCAAAACATGGCTGCAATAATCTCAATCCACTCTTCGCCCTTCATTCAGTACAAATTACTTTTAATCCAGAGCACAAGCAGACTGGATTGGACTCATGGTGTTGGACACTATAAGCTTTAAAGCTGTTCGTGTTTAAAATCCAGTGGCCATGTACATATTACATTTTAAAAGAAAGCAAGGAAATCTTAAATTATAGTCAGGGATAAACATTTTTTTTGATGTAAGAAAATCCTGGAAACACAAGGCACAAAAATATATTGTTGCTTTGCTATAGTAAATTAACAAGGTGAAATGTTGCTAGAGCCTCCAGTCTTTGTGAAGAGGAGAAGGATGCTTGCTGAAGTTACAAAAGGGGGGGGAAAGTCATTGAACAAGTTGGATGCCAATCAAAGAATTTCATAAATTAAACAATTTTTTTAAAAAGTGGTTTCAACTTCACTGCCTAAAATTTCTGGCCAACAGGATTTTACACTTTTGTCTTTAAAGTTTATTGCATGTCATATGACTAGTCATTATGTTTGTGGGGGGTAAGGAGAGAACTGATTAATAGTCCCAGTCTGACAAAAGAATAGAAATATTAACAAAAGACTAAGCTTCTAGTGTTCTGGCATTGTTATTGTAATTGTAAGGTATTTGATTGTTGATGCCATGAAACTGATTATCAATTATGGCTCAAAGATGGAAGTCATTTCTAAAACTCTGCAGATCACTTCTAGAAATTGACCCAAGTGTACTTGGGCAACGTGTTAAAAGTATTGGTTAGGTTATAATCAGTAATTTATATAGTCATACTGCTAAGTGGGTTCAGTTTGTTGTGCATTGTTAGACTCTGTGCAAGACAGTGTTTGCACAGAGTAATTGAATTTCTCCATATAAAGATAACAACTGTGATAGAATGCTGCATGTCAAGTTAGATCTTCCACACTATCTTGTACCTCCATTTCTGGTTCACAGAAAGTCACATGAGCATGTACAAACACACACAGAGAGAAAGAGAACTTTCAGACCACTTTTTAAAAAGTTCTTCATGTTTAAAAATTCTTGGAGAGTCTAGCACAAGAGCTGCTCAAGGTCAAACCAGTCCCTAAACCTCAGTTGTGCTTTCATGCCTGGAATTTTCCCTCACAGGACAGCAGCTAATGGTTACTACACTCCATTCTATGGCCCTGTCTCCCTTTGTTAACTCTTTCAGGCAAAATTTTAAATGGGAGTTTCTAGGGACAGGGACCTATCTCTTCTTGTATTCTGTAAAGCTCCATACACATTGCAGTTACTGTGGTGATGATGATGGTGATGGTGATGAAGATGAAGTATCAGTTTTTAACAGATCTTAAGGCTGTATAAATTAACTGTTGGCTTACAGTGACTGCTCTGTTATGCGCATCCATTGCTATTAGTGTCTGATAACTTTTTGAAAGAGAGTATTGTGGAAAGTGATATTGTAGAGTATTTGCTTCAGTCTCCAGTTGCTGTGAAGAAAAGCTGGGCATACTTTGCCATGTCTGCTGATTATAAAAACGTGTTGAGCAGTATTTAAAAAAAATACAGAGCTGTGCTTTGATTTATTCAGCGAACAAAACATATGCTCACTGTTCTGTTCTATGTAATTCATGTGATCAATAAAATTATCTTTGAAAAGAGCAACTTTGGCATTTAGGGATATTACAGTGAAGTATAGAGAATAAGATGTTACAGCCAACTTCTGTGCTGTTGGCCACAAGTAAGTTTTGGGGCTCCATATTATAACAGTAAACTGCTATAAATTTTCTCCTTTTTAGGATAGAAGCTGTATACTGTGGCTGTTATCCACTCTGTCCCAAGGCTTTGGTCTACCCTGAAATATTTCCAGGTAGTTTTCTGCCTGGGCATTTTTTTTCCTGTTGACGTTTTAATTCATGGTTAATTTTAAAATACAAAGTTTGAAAATAAACTTCAGCAAGAGCAATTGTTTATTTGGCAAGCTACCATGTTAGCGCAGAGGAATTTTTTAAATGTGTTTTAATACATTAGACGAAGTTTATATTTACCATCTGTTCTTTCAAGATAACACAAAAGCAAGTTTTGAAATAGCATTCTTCATTGTTAGCATACACGGTCTATAATGATAGATTTTTATTTAAAAGGTCGTGGTGGCTGCAATAGCTTGCAGATTTTTTTTTAATGATATACAGAGAGAAAAATTGAGGCCTGAAAAATCATACCAAATTATTTAAACAATTTAATACTTAATAATATGCAACCCTGCTACAGGATACACACTGATGTAGTACCAGTCCTTTGAAAAATCTCATCACTAAATGTATCACATATGCATTGTGTTACATTAGAATAATGTATTTTAATCACCCAAAGGAGATGTCTAAACAGCACAACTACACAGTCTTATTTAGCATTAAACATCCTTGTGAGCTGAGGTAACCTTATAAAATCATGCTTAAATAATGTAAAACACGAGGCGGCACAGAGCAATATGCATTTTTAATTAGTAAAGTGACTAATATCGAGTGTGTGCTTTGAGGTTTTTGTTTCATTAAAAATGTATCTGTTTTTCCTGCAGCTGAATATCTGTATTCTACACCTGAACAGCTTTTTAAAAGGCTTCAGAATTTCTGCAAGAGACCCGATATTGTTAGGAAACATCTCTATAAGGTATTTATTCAGAATAAGCATTACATGATATTGTATTGTATTGAAGACTACAGACAAAAATCCTCCTTCCCCCTCCCCAAAACAGAGAGGAAACCAAAAAACATTTAATTAACATCCCAATGTTTAAAGGAAACATGCTAGGGAGGGATATTAGTTGTTACACTAACAAGGATTAATTACACTAGATGCCAGTTGTATTAACCTAGGGTCTTATGAAATACGTGCACTTAATGCATGCTGCATGCTTTTAAAAAATTTATTGTTTTCTAAAATGACTGTCCTCCACGTTTGGACTCAGGAGGCTTATAAAAATGAACCTGGATTAATTTAATTCATTAGTTTAAAAGGAAAGTAAAAGACAGACTCCACAATTATACTAATGAAGATAAGTCTCTCTTCCTATCCTATAATGTAATCCAGTTGGTCAACTTGTTCAGGTGACCATCCAGGTGACTATCCTCCAATTTCTTCTTTACTCACTCTATATGGGACTATTTAGATAACTTGGGAGACTATTTAACTTGTTACACCATCAACTTTGAAAGAAGTGGACCTTTTAAAGTACAATTCTGGGTATGTGTGCATGTTTTGGTTAGATACCTGACTCTGGAGAGCCATTCTTTGGCCAGAACTAGATCATATGGCACCTAGATACTACTGCCAATTACAGCAGCTCTGTGTTTCCTGTTTTTCTCTCCATCTGCAACCATCTATTAATGTAAAATCAATTCTCAGTCCTCAGGTGGTCAATACAATAGTCTTATAAGGGTGGGAAAACAGTCACAATTTAAGAGCAACCATGTTGTATCAGTCCTGCATCCTGTTTCATATAGTAGCCAATCAGGTGTCCCCAGTAGGCCTACAGGCAAGGCACAGAGCCAGATTCTCCTGCAGCTGATGCATCCTACCACTAGAAGTTCAACTTAGTCCCTGTGACTAAGAGCCACTGATTGGACTATTCTCTGTTTTGCTTTTAATCTACTTCCCATTAATCCCCAGCGTAGAATTTGCATTCACTTCTGCCCTTACATTAGGTTGACCTTTTCATTGAGTTGCCTACCACAGCTCCAAGATTCCTGAATAGGCACAGCCAGTTCAGATCCCATCAATACATATTTAAAATTAGGATTTTTTTTTTACCAAATGTGCATCTATTCCCTTTGAATTTTATTTACTTTACCACATTCTTTCTTTTTCACCCAGTTTGGAGAGATCCTTTGAAAGCTGTTCACAATTTGCTCTGGTCTTCACCTGAGTAATTGGTGTAATCTGCAATCTTAAAAAAAGTTACATCCTTCTCAGCCTATTGAGTTGAAGGGACTTAGAAGTGTGTAACCCTGTTTAGGATTGCATTGTTAGTAACTTCACTGCTTATCCCCAATTATGAACATATTAAATATCACTGGTTTCAGTACTGATTCCCCACTACTTATTTGCCTCCACTTAATCCTGTTCTCTGACTCCTGTAATTTAATCAATTTTAATTCAAAAAGAGGAACCATCATTTTGCCCTTTGATTGATTCGTTTACATGGGAGGGTTTGATGAGGAACTTCGTCGAAGTTTTTTTTTATCTTGGAAGGCTTGGAACTAGACTAGTTTTTCTACAGGTACAAGGATTTCCACCTGCAGGATTTGAGGGGCATTTTGGGCAGCCACGGGGGTTGGAGGAGGAAAAATTATTCTCCATGGGTGTAAATCCTTGCACCTGCAGAAAAACTAGTCTGGATCCAGGACATAATGTCTACTAGAGTGTCCTTGTTCACATGTTTGTTTAAAACCCCATCAAAGAACTCTGAAAGTTGGTGAGAGGGTACATCCCGTTAACAGAAACCATGGTGATTCTTCCTCAGTAGGGCTTTTTCTTCTGTGAGATTAATAACTCTCTCTTTAATAACAGTTTCCATCAATTTACTTGGAACAGACATTACACTAACTGTCCTATAATTTCCTATACCTCCTCTGAATCCCTTTTTAAAAATTGGCATGATGTGTACCACCTTCTAGTCATCGGAAGGGGAAAGCAATATTAGCCACAAGTTGGGTATTTTTGTTAGCAGATCAACAATTTACTTCTGATATATATTTTTTAAAAGTTATTATCGTCTGTCAAATGTTTTTAGCAACATGAGGAACTACTTTGGTGCTTGAAGAGGCAGGAGGAGGGAATGAAGTCACATGTCCCACCTACCAAAAGAGCACTGGTGCAGCTACTTCATGTGCTCCTGGTGTACAGAGGTCTAGAGTACTAAGGACTAGAGTAGGACATAGGGGAAAATGTATAGAGTACCCAGGACATTTTAGACAAGATCTGCACGCTGAATTATGCCTAAGGACACTCAAGAGCCAACACAAACCATCACGAGCCACTGTAATATTGATTCCCCCCTCTCCTCAGCACTCATGGAGGGGGGAGCTGCCACATTTTGCAACAGTTGCCACCTGGGATTCATCTTCAGAGGCATTCGTAGACTGAGGGCCAAACTGGATGTTATGGCATCCCTGGGTCTGACCGTAGATGCCGGAGCCATTTTAGAGAAGAATTCAGCTGTTTATAAATTCACAGAGAAGTTCACTGAAACAAGTTTCATTGAAAGTAGTGTACACGTGAAGCTGCCTTATACTGAGTTGGTCGCATAAGGTCGGTATTCTCACTGGCAGTGGCTGCCCAGGGACTGAAGTTAGAGACCTTTTACACCCCCCACTACCTGATCGGTTTCACTGGAGATTCAAGGAATTGAATTTGGGGCCTTCTCTGTGCAAAGCAGATGCTTCACCACTGAACCACGCTGCTCCCCAAGTGGGAATTAGGCACACTTTGCACACGTCCATTCCTTTCAGTGGGACTTAAGCAGAGCAACTTTTGACTGTACCCTAAACAAGCAAATGCAGGATGTTTCCATCCGAGGACACTAGGATCAAGTAACGGGGTAAGTAATACTAATGGCAACATTACCATTAAGCACAGTCCTAATACTGTAACGGGCAACATGCTCCAGTGTAATGCCACCTGCTTTAATGTTTCCTCCTTCCCTCAGATATGTTTCTGCTTCTCTTTGCCTCAGCTGTATTTTCTGTATTTGCTTTCCCCATTCAGCGCATTTAGGCAATTGGACAAAGCTCTGTACACGTTCAGTTTTATCTGTGACCTAAAAATGGACATTTACGTAAGGACAGACCAAACGAAAATGTTGTTTCTACAGGAAACAGTTAAACTTCAAAGCAAAAAAAAAGAGGAGACAACCAAAAATGCAATTTAACACCCAATTTCAAGCTCATTATCTTTCATTGTCTATTAACTTGGCAATGGTTCAGAAGGTAGCTCATAATAGTTTAAAATGCTGACTGAACACTTCCAGTGTTCAGCGTTCCTTCTTGAGTCAATACTAGTGCATAGCTGTATGCGGAGGCTTCAAAGAGAAAAACAATCCTTAATTTTTTACCTTGACATTAATTCATTCTTCAAGTTCAGTTAAATAGTTTTGTTTCACATTGATCACCTTCCTTGTGGCCTGGAAAGCTGCATCTCTTGCATGCAAGAACTGCTGGGGCCCCAGCAAATGAAGGACAAATATTGATATTAAAGAGTGGGATTTCCGAAACATGGTGCCAGAAGAGATGTGCATTGTACAGCGAGTAAAATGCTTCATTTGCTTCAAGTGTCTCCTTTGGAGAATGGACTTCTTGCTGAATTATTTATAGATAGAGTTACCACCAAAGACACGGTGCAGTTTATCACATCACTTTGGGTAGCACATTAATAACTCCTGCCTAATCCAAGTTTTAATTGCTCATACTATAGTAGCAGCAATGAATTGCTCTGGATGAAGGAAAAATGAACACTGTCACAGAGGGGTCAAATTTAAACCTTGACTCATACCCCCGATATAGCTAAGCAATGTACTCACTTCATGAACTCTCTTAATGTTGGATCACACTGTGGAAACAGATCTGCCCCTTTTGTTCTGTGCAGTATTGGTGTATTTATCACAAACACACCCTAGTCCTGGATTCTGTCTTCCTGTCATTCTTTAATGTGGACCAAGACATGCAAGTCAGCAGAAGGACCTTGAAGATGATCTAGATTATGCAGACTTATTTTTAAATTTATTTGCAAGTTTGTTTTAAATTTTAATACTCTGACTTTCAAACACTCACTCATTGTGCAGCAATTAAAATCCAAATATAATCAAATCAAGATAGAGATTTAACAAAGGGAAACAAAAATAGGGGATGAATTGATTCTCAGTGGCTTCAGTTGGGTTCTGTGTAATACTTACGCTCATCTGTAGGGTTTTATAAACTAGGGCTGGGATTGTGGTTTTACATATTTTGTATTATGCTGTATGTTTTGTTGCATTTTATTGGATTTTTAGAATCATAGAATAGAATCATAGAAGGGGCCTTACAGACTATCTAGTCCAATCCCCTGCCCAATGCGGGAACAGCCTAATGCATCCCTGACAAGTATTTATCTAACCGTTCCTTGAAGACTGCCTATGAGAGGAAACCCACCACATCCCTAGGCAGCCAATTGCACTGCTGAACTACTCTTAATGTGAAGAAGTTTTTCCTAATATCCAGTCAGTACCTTCCTTCCTGTAGTTTAAACTCATTATTGTGAGTCCTGTCCTTTATTGCCAACAGGAACAGCTCCCTCCCCTAAGTGACAGCCTTTTAAAGAAAGCAATCATGTCTTCCCTCAATCTCCTCTTCTTCAAACTGAGCAATCTCAGGTCCCTCAGTCTTTCTTCATAGGGCTTAGTTTCCAGGCCCACATGTCATCCTGGTTGCTCTCCTCTGCACCCATTCCAGTTTATCCACATCCTTTTTGAAGTGAGGCCTCCAGAAAGGCACACAATACTCCAAGTGGGGCCTGACCAACACAGTATATAGTGGGACAGTGACATCCTGTGATTTGGATGTTATGCCTTTGTTGATACACCCCAAGATTGCATTCACCTTTTTTGCTGCTGCATCACACTGACAGCTTATATTTAGCTTCCCATCTGCCCGTATCCCAAGATCTTGTTCACACATGCTGCTACACAGAAGTGTATCCCTCATCCAGTATGCATGCTTTGCATGTTTGTTACCCAAGTGGAGAACCTGGCACTTATCCGTGTTAAATCACATCTTACTCAAATCTGCTCACTTTCCCAGTATGTTCAGATCTCATTGAATTCTATCCCTGTCTTCATCGGTGTTTGCTACTCCTCCCAGTTTTCTGTCATCTGCAAATATAACGAGGAATCCCTATATACCCTCATCCAGATCATTTATAAAAATATTGTCATTCCACTGGACACCTCCCTCCAGTCAGATGTAATGCCATTGACAACTACTCTTTGTGTGTGGTTATCAAGCCAGTTCCCTATCCATCTAACCGTTCTAGAGTCCAGTCCACAGTCCACCAGTTTACCCATCATAACATCATGAGGAACCTTGTAAGAAGCTTTACTGAAATCCAGATAAACTACATCGACAGCATTCCTGTGATCCAGTAAGCCTGTAAATCAATCATAGGAGGTGAGGTTGGTCTGGCAGAACCAGTTGGAGACAAATCCATGTCCATTTCCCCGTATCACCATGCTGTCCATCAGATGCTTGCAAATTGACACCTTTAGTATTTGTTCCAGTATCTTCCCTGGGACAGAGGTCAGGCTGACAGGCCTGTACTTTCCAGGATCATCTTTTTTTCCCTTTCTTGAAAATTGGGGTAATATTTGCCCTCCTCTAGTCTTCCAGCACATCACCTGTCCTCCAAGAGGCCTGGAAGATAATCAACAAAGGGTCTGCAAGCTCTTTAGAAAGTTCTTTAAGCACTCTCAGGTGTACCTCATCTGGCCAAGGGGATTTGACTACATCAAGTGCAGCAAGGTGCTTCTCCTCAGCTTCTCTGCTCATGTCAACCAGAAGCCCTGAAGCCATGCTTTGCCCACTACCAACAGGGTGGGCCTGTTCTCTCCTTCAGGGAGAAAACTGAAGCAAAGTAGGCATTGAGCCTATCTGCCTTCTCTTTGTCCTCTGCCCGAATTTCTCCGTTTTCGTTCAATAATGGGGGTATTGCCCCCTTCATCTTCAGTTTGCTCCTCACATATCTGAAGAACATCTTTTATTGTAGCAAGCTCCCTGGAGACCCTCAGCTCATTCTGAGCTTTGGCCTCTCTGACAGCTGCCCTACAGTGCCTAGCAATCCCTAGATACTCTTCTTTGGATGTATTTACTTCCCTCCATTTCTTGAACATTACTGTTTTCTTCCTTAGCTTATCACAGAGCTCTCTGTTCATCCACATTGGCTTCTTAGATTCTCTGCTGCATTTCCATCTTGCTGGAATGGTGATAGCTTGAGTCTGAAATAGCTTTTCTTTTAGTAGGGCCCACCCTTCAGTCGCTCCTTTCCCTTCCAACATTTTTGACCATGGAATAACTCTCATCATATCTCTAAGTTTATTAAAGCTTGCCCTACTAAAATCAAACCTGCGCATTCAGCTACAAACTCCCTTGGTACCCTACAGCAAAAGGAATTTTAGGAGGATGTGATCACTTCTCCTCAAAGTTTCCACCACCTTTATACTGTCAACCAACTCTTTCTTGTTGGTTAATAACATGTCCAGTATGGCTGAGACCCTTGTCGCTTCCTCCGCCATTTGAGAAAGGAAGTTGTCTGTTAGGCAAGTCAGGAAGTTTCATGACCCTGGGCACATAGCTGAGTTGGTCTCCCAGCACACATTAGGGAAGTATCCCATAAGTAGACATGGGCACGATCCAAAAAAAAATACCGATCAAGCTGTTCGTGGACCCACGCTGGTGACAACCCCAGATCTCCGATTCACTCCGATCAAGTCCCGTTTCCGATCTGGGTTCGGAGGGGTGCCCCCCCACACACACACACTTAGAGCAGATGGGGGTGAAAGTTTTTAACCCAGCAGCGAGCCGCGTCCCCTCAGGGAGGGAACGTTTTCTCTCTCTCTCTCTCTCTCTCTCTCTCTCTCTCTCTCTCTCTCTCTCTCTCTCTCACACACACACACACACACACACACACACACACACACACACACACGCTCTTAGAGCAGAGGGGGGGGGAGTTTTTAACCCATCCTTGCCTCTCCAAATAGAGAGAGAGAGAGACACCCCGTCAGCAAGTTTCAGCCAGCTTTTTAAAAAAAGCAGGGATAGAATCCTCCATCCCACCCGATTTTAAAAGCAAGCAGCCAGTGTTCCAAAAGCATATTTTAAACAGGAAGGAAGTAAAACCAGGATCCACATGGATCCTCGTGAATCCTATGGTTTTTTAAATAGGAAAAACACAAATGAAACATTAAATCACATACCAACTTCTTGCAAAAAGCAG
Organism: Eublepharis macularius; assembly: GCF_028583425.1. Classification (NCBI taxonomy): domain Eukaryota; kingdom Metazoa; phylum Chordata; class Lepidosauria; order Squamata; family Eublepharidae; genus Eublepharis; species Eublepharis macularius. The sequence goes on along the minus strand of NC_072791.1, from coordinate 180,811,046 downwards.
GCAGGCACTGGGCTGAGAAGCCAGGAGGAGGAGAGAGATATCTCTTTTCAGTTAACTCTTTCAGCACTGAACGAACTAGGAGAGGAGCGCAAAACAGCTTGATAGCTGCTCTCAAAGCAAGGGGTTTTTGAAAGAGTTAACACTGAGAAGAGATCTCTTCTTAACTCTTTCAACGGCACTGAATTAAGTCAGGAGGAGCGCAAAACAGCTTCTGCTTCTCTCTCTCTTAACCCATTCCTCTCCCAATCACTTTGCTTATATTTTTCTCAGGAAGCCACCTTTTCACTCACAATAAGCCTGGGTCTGCAACACAGGAGGGCTGTGTTTGGCCATAAGAGCTGCCTCTCAGGCTTTGCAGGGATGAGATTCGAGTGCCCATGGCTACAGAAGAACACCCCTTCCCCCGCCCTCCCCTCCCTTCTCCCAAATGGTGACGAGATGGGCACGTTGCTGGCTGCTCCATGGTTGGAAGAAAGCCCTGCTGATCAAGGAAAGCTGGCCTTCCATTCGCGTTTCCAGGGCGACAGAAGGAGGGGAAACAGCTCAGGCATTCCCCTGGCTCCATTTCCCCAGGGCTCCGTTTCCCCGGGAATAGATGGCTGGCACCAGAGTGTCTGCAATCCCAAACAGAAACCGATCGATCTGATCAAGACCCGAGCAAGCGCCCCACCCGACCGCTGGATCGGTTGCCATGGACGGAACTGATCAGCCCGATCCCGATGGCGCAAACGCCGTTATTGGGTTTTTTTTCAAATCGTAATTCAGGTCGTGCCCATCTTTACCCTTAAATACAATATGTTTTGTTTTGATTTTAACTGATGTAAATTGATTATTGATGTGAACCGCTTCAAACTCTTAACCAAAGAGAAGTGGTATAAAAATCAAATAAATAAATATGGGTCAAAGTAAATAGGCTGCAATCTGGAAAACTTATCACTGCCTCAGATGCTGCCTCTTATGGACACTTCATCCTCTGGCTGTCAAAATGACCACTGTTTTTATCCATCACATAGAATGACATTGTGCTTTACTTCCAAGGAGCTCAGTGTGACATACATGCTTTTCTTGTCCTGCATTTTATGCTCACGATGCTGAGAGTAAGTGGAAGGCCCAAGATACCCCAAGAACTTTATGGCAAAGAGTCCAGTAGCAGCTTTAAGACTAACCAACTTTACTGTAGCATAAGCTTTTGAGAACCACAGTTTTCTTCGTCAGATGCATTTTTGCCATTTTGCTACTACAGACTAACATGGCTAACTCCTCTGGATCCATGAACTTTATGGGGTTTATAGGGATTTGAACCCTCTGATTCCATGTCCTAATCCTATACTTTAACCACTGTGCCATACCTGTTCTCATTGGCTATTGTGCTTATCTATATATGATTTATTTCAATTTTTAATCTACCTCATTCCAAAGGTAGCTAAATGAATTAATAGAAACATTAAAAACATTAGCTAGTCTGATTAAGCTAACAAAACCTCAATCACTGCTGCCACTAGAAAGTTTAACCTACTCAACAAAAGCTCAATTTTGTTTTAGTTATCTTATAGTGCTTCTGAAATGTATTTAGACAAGCACCTACTTGCCATTGGCGAGGGAGGGAAGTTCATCCTCCCCCTTCCCTTTGTTTGCTTCCCTGGCTGTCTCTGTGGGCCCGGCTTCTGCTCCAGCTCCCTAGACAAACTCACAGGGGATGGGGAATCTTGCTTGCCTGTCTATCCCCATCCTCACTGCTTTACATGCTGCCTGAACTGTGCCATGCACCCCTTCCCTGCTGCTTTCAGCCGTCTGTTCTCCCCACTGCTTTGTGAGGAGCAGCAGCAGGGAGATGGTGCTGGCTTCTGCTCTCCTCCTTCCCTATCCACCTGCATTGCCACAGTTCCCCCTCTGCTTACATCTCCCACATGTTGCAAGGCAAGGGGATGCCACTGAGACAAAAAGGATGTGTTGCCAGCAAGTGCAGACAATGTTTCTGCTTGAGGAAATTTAATCTCGCCCTCCATTTTTAAACTTTTCATATTTTTCTGCAAATCTAGGGGTTTCTCTGGTTTTGTAGAAAAATCTCTATATGGCCCCAGTTTGCAGATTTAAGTGTCCGCAGATGGAGCTATGTTGAGAATTAGATCTATTTATTTTAGCAACTCTGTAAACAAATGAAATTCTACAGTTGTGGGACAAAGATCGCTATACCTTAAACATGTTCATAATGTCCTAACCTGAAACACACATTTTTGAGAGTTTGTGATAAGTGCACTCAGAGTCCAACCTACATGAAGTTTTGGGGGGGAAACGTTGAAATAAGGTGTTTCTTCAGGAATTTCTGGAGAACTTGCAACCTGTGGCTGAAATGAGAGAATATGATGGTGGTGTTGGCGGTGATTATTTTACACAACAAATAAGAACAACTGTACGCTCTTCTACCATGTGCATGTGTAACTTGTAGACAATAGCAGTCACCCTCTAGCAGATTCCTGCTTTGTGATTTGTTCAGATTTTAGAAGCCATTCGACCTGAAAGTTCAGGTTTTATTTTTGTATTAAAATGAAAATTTCCTGAACCAAAGTTTTTATAATTATATTTATATGGCTTCTCCCTATTCCCGACATAAACACTCCAGTTGTTCTGTTCCCAGGGACATATCCATCCTCCTGTACTAAAACTGTCCAAGCCATTAAGCTTCTCTTCCAATACATTTTAGAAAAGCCTTACCAACACTAACTTATCCCTATTTATTTCCAACTCACTCCATATGGACTAACTCTATTCATAGTGTAGACTCTCTAACCCATAGTTTGCCAACTTCTCTTGTGCTGGAAAAAAAATTACGCAAATGCTCCTACAGTCTTATCCCTCATAAACTGTCTTCAAATGGCCAAAACCCTTAGGCATTGTCCTTTGGCATGACAGAATTCAATCTTCTGAAGTTCTGTCTCTTTCCTAGGCATAAATGAGTTACAACAAATAAAAAAAGGAATCACGTTATGTTGGATCTCTTTTTCAGCACAGGAGAATGAGGGTGGGGGCTGAAGCTACAAGAAGTAACCCTCACTCTCAATTTGGCCAAGGTCCCTAAAGATGGTCATGCATTTAAAGTGTGATGATAACCACTCATTTGGTGGTGGTGGTGGGGTGGGAGGTTCTGCTGTTACAAATTATCTGAAATTCAGAATTTCCTTTGCGGTGGGATGACAGTCTGTAAAGGTAATTCAAAATTTGAAGAGTAAACAAGCATGTTTTTATTTTATATATTTTGGTCACAAGATGGAAAAAATTGCTACCTAAAAGAAACCAGAATATAAAGTATAACTTTTTGGTGACTTTTGTATCTATTGCTGCAAGCTTATTAATAATATAATCTAAAACAGTGAAATGCATTACCTCATTAGTTTGTCAATTATATGCAATCCCTGTGCCAAGATAGAAAGTTAGAGGCAAAAGGGAGACAGAATTATGCTTACTACAAAAAGGCAATCGACTTAAGCAATAAGGCACAAAAAGCTTCTGTTGCGGGTAAGCCTTGGGTGTCTTGTTCGTTACAAAATAGAATATATTACTGAGTGTTGATATCTATGGGAACATAGAGCTCCGAGCATGTTGCATGGGTTAGTGGCACTTACAATGAAAAGCAATGCCTTCTCCCAGTGTTTTCCCTGAAACTAGACATGTTTGATGATCTTTGCTCTCTAAATCTAGAAAATAGGTTAACTCATGGTACCTTTGACCGGACTCTATTCTGTTGGTTAAAGACTATGCAGGGTTACTTCTGATGTTTATTTCAAAAAGTCACCCCTGCTTAAGTTGCCACTTTTACAGTGCAAACAGAATAACTCTATTTAGGATTGCTTTGTTAATCTCCTTTTGCCAGTTTATAGGAGCCATTTTATGGGAAATATTTTCTATCCATCTAATTTGGGATATATGGTTGGATCCAAAGGATCACTCATGTCATGGATCTTTCCTGCTCCTCTTGGTCTCCCACAACTATTTGAGCCAGTCAAAAAGTTACTGCTATGAGTCAGAATAGCATGAGAAGCAGCACGGGATGGGGCAGGGGTGGGTAGGTTGACTGCCGTACAAGTAGGAAATCTACAGAAATCTCAACCCTGCTTGCAATTAGAAATGCTTTCTGCTCACTCATCACCACCTTTGGATCCAATCATATTTTTCATTTGATACCCAAATAATAGGCAGAATTCAATGATGATATAGGAATTAAAAGCACTGGTATAAAATTAAGTTTGCAAGCTTTTTGACCTGGTAGTGATCATACGTCCAAGTATAAGTAATCAAAGAAGAAATTACAGTAAGATTCCTGGTCTACATAGCCAGAGTAGTTTGTCACGGCCAGATACCAAATGATATTTCTGGGCAGACTATGGTCACATGAACACTAATTTACTATAAGTTAAACTCCCTCTAAAGTTAACTCTGCTAGAGTCTTCACATCCAGTGGAATAAATTATTCAGATTAAACAAATATTTGATCTAATTTATCCATTTGTATCTAGATTTGTCTTACTTGTGGCTTTTGGTTTATATTGGTAGCCCTGTTAGCATTCATGTCTGAGTTACTGTTTTATCCCATGTGGTTTTATCCCATGGGCATTTTCACATAACAGCCAGTGGTTAGAGTACAGAGCTGTGTCCAGGAAGGCTGGGTTTATATCCTTGCTGTGTCGTAGAGCTCTCCAGAAGACCTTGGATTAGAGCCTCTGCATAACCCTACTTCACAGGATTATTGTGAAATTAAAGTGGAAGCCATGATCTCTGCTCAGGATGGGTTAGATAAAATAAAATGATTAATTAATGAATACTGATCATTAATACCAATTGTATGGTTCTAGTGAATTAATTCAACACAGTCATTCTCCCTATTTTAGATTTGATGTTTTAATGTGAACTGTGACAAACATGCTCTCCTTGCAATGAGCTTGATATTTCAACAGCAGACAAATGACTGGCTTCTAGCAGAAAATACAGCCCTACTGAAAATTATCCTGACTGTATCCCATCCAAGTTTTGTTTGTTCAGTGCCTTCATGCATATCATGAATCAGGCCAGCACACCTCCTTCTTCTTCAGATACTATCAAATAAGTGTTTGCATTTAGCCAAAGATTTTCTCAAACACTGGCACTCCCCCCCCCCCCCCGCTTTTCTATGTATTTCTCATGTAGCATTCAAATACTGTAGTTTTTGTCCCGACTAATTTTTTTTTTAAAGTAAGAATATACTTGGAACCAGTTAAAAGGGACTGAACAATATTCTCAGGTAAAGTACACCAAGTCTGGTACTGTGTACTCCAACTGGTGCCACAATCCAGAATCCTAAGCAGGATGCAGTATCTAAATACAGTATATCTAAACATCAGAAATCATAATGCCAATCTGAAATCATTCTCCAACAAATTAGCAGAACAATAAAAATAGGGGACGCAACCCATAAGACAATCAGCATTTGCATGCATTCATGAACATAAATGGGATGCTCCCCTAATCAAAATTCTACTGAAATTTAGATTTGTGCCAAAAGATAGTCAACAGTAGCACTGGATGCAGGGAGAGGGGAAATATATTCCATAGCCATGGTGCCATCACCGAAAAGGCTTGTCCTTCATGTCAGCCTGGCTTACCTCAGAAGGCAGGAGGATAGGAAACTTGGGTCACTGAATGTAATGGCCTGTAGCAGTTTCTGGGAATGGCCCAGTGCACAGTATTGACACTAATGGGAGCACACCCACCTTATGCGTCCTCGTCCTCATAGAGCAAAGATGGCATAGAAGCGAAAGCACTGCAAATGAGGTGCTTGCTTCTTCCAGTTCAGAGAACAGAGGCAGCCATGGGACTATCCTGACAATAGCCATTGTCGTCGTCATCCTGTGGCTGCCTCCATTCTGTTGCCAGTTTATAACACCAGCTAGGAAAACACTGGAATACTTTTGAGTGTGATTGTGCCACATTCCAATTCCTTATACAGCTAACTGGGGATCTGAAAGAATGGACTGTGTCGAGCTGGGTTGGTTGTGTGCAGTCGGAGGATTGCCTTTAAGCAGGTCAGCTTTAAATTCTCCTGTGTGCTTCTTGTTCTAGCCCAGAGGGACCAGAATGAAAAGAGAAGGTTTGGCGGTGCATAAAGTACACTCAAAGGTGCAGTAGGATGAAATGCTGCCTTAGTGAGTAGCAGAACCTTCAATATAAAAGCAAGGGCATCAAACTTTCTATTACAGAACTATGCTGGGAATACAAGCTTCCAGCATTCTTTAGGGAGGGAATTATAACTGGCTGATGAGTTAGAAATGTTCAAGAAAGGGCATCTGAGCACACAGGGAATAGGGTAAGAGTTGAATCTTTTGAGCCCATTGGAACATGGCAGGATAGGGAGGAAGAAAGAAAATAGTTTTTAAAGGGATAATCATTTAATTTTACAAAAGGGACATTAAAACTAGATTGCATAAGGCACGGGTGACCTCTTTCTTGCTATTTAATTCATCCAGTCTGCACCGAAGAGTCTTTCCTCCTTGAAGGATGGCTCTGTTGTCTGATTTTTCCTCCCCAGATGAGAACACTTAGTTGCACAATAGAACATGCGCTCAGGGGGTGAAACCTCTCCAGGTAGAGTTAAATTTCAAGATGGGTAGGTCATATCTATGCAACTATTCATCACAACACAAGGAGTATGAGGTTGTACAAACAAGATCTTACACTTCTTGTTCTTTTCCTCTTCATCTGGGCCTTTTGGATTTGCACTGCTGTGTCTCTGGCTGGCTGTTACTTCCCAGATACTTACATTACATTGTCGGTGACTCTCCTCTGCCACTGGTGTTCTCAAGCATGCAAAAGTAAGTGCACTGTATGCACGGAACAGGATCATGCTCACTGGCCCTGCCTCTGGATATTTGTGCAAACTGGCAAACTTCTGCAATATATGCAGCCTTTGCATGTGCCACCAGGGCCTCGCTTTTTTACATGAGATCCCAATTTACAGTGCTGTGAGAGAATGCGGGCACTCCATCATCTCATTATGTTGTTGGCATAAGAGCAGCCACCAGCATTGCCTGTCCCCTGTGAGCAAACCAGCCCCTTTGCATAGCCACGATGGATGGAGCCAGGATCATCAACCTTCTTTCTGGGATGCAATTGGATCAGGAAAGGGGAGGTGGGGGATGCAAAAGTTCAAAGAGGACCAAATAAATAGCCCAGAACTGGAAGACAGCCACTCTTGGGGAGTGGGATGTGTAAAAAAGAGAGAGATAAATATGTTTGGGGCAGGAACGCCGGGGGCGGGAGGGGGGGGATAACAGAATAATAGAGATGGAAGAGACCAAACAGCTTAGCTACTTGCTCAGTCGCCCTTCTGCACCCCCTCCAGCCCCCCTATTCTACAGATCATTGTTTACAATGCTCAAAGTATCTACCAGGTTGAAAGGCAATGGTTTCTGATAGAATGGGTGCTTACCTAGTAATGAGATGAGTCACCATAGTTTTCCGTACAGTAGCAGTGCCGGCATGACACAGACACTGGACCAGGGTGGGGTTGCTGTTAAGGGGAGGAGTGTGTGCTTTAGGCTACTAATGAAGTATAAGGGTCTCTATTATGTACTTATGAGCTATACTATGTAATGAAATGAAATCAGGGACATCTAGCATTTCTGAGAGGCTACTTCCAGAACAGTAAATGAAACTGATAGATGGATCCACAAAACAAAACAAAATTCCTGGAGCATTGGGGTTTTGTTCTTACTGAAGAACTTGAGAGCCACCAACATAGATCACTGTACAAACATCAGTCACGAATCTCTCTCTAATTCCTCAGGGTCAGATGTGAACCTTCACTTAGTGAGTGGAACATGTCTTTCTGTATCTGGCCTCCTTTCAGCTTCCCCATGATTATTTAATGATGCATATTTTTAAGAGAGTCCAAATAAAGTTGTGTTAAACCTCATGACAGTGTCATATTTTAAAGCAAAATGTTTGCATGTGTCCTGCTGTTAACTTGAGCAGTGCTTTGCCTGTGGCTGCCTGCCTGCAGGAGTGCAAATCTCTCTCTCTCTCTCTCTCTCTCTCTCTCTCTCTCTCTCTCTCTCTCTCTCTCTCTCTCTCTCTCTCTCTCTGTGTTGAAAAGGGATGGAGGGAGACAAGGTAATGAAATAATCAGGCAAGTGCTTAAAAGCTTTCCTGGTTTCAGGTAGAAGCCTCCTAAGAGTAGCAGCCCAGCCTGACTGATGTCAGGTAAGCTGTTTGAAGCAGAAAGCCCTTGTTTACAAAAGACATTTTAACCTGGGATTGAGCTTCTTAATACCTTGATCCAATCAGAGGGCAGGATTTTCTGATCCTGGTTTTACAGCAGTATTTATACTATCCGAGCAATTTCAGGATAAATCTCCAAAGAGGAGAAAATTGTACTTCTATATATTAATCATGCACGTGACATAGAATAGTTTGCTCTTGCGTTAAAAAAAAAAGAATGACTCTCCCTCGAATATTATGTTCATATTGTTCCCCTTTTTTTCTTTCTCTTTTTTTCCCTTGTAGGGGGAGATGGCTCGGTTTTCTTGGGCAGCGCTCCGTGGTAAATTCAGGTCTCTGCTCACAACAGAACCCAAGGAAGATTTGTGACAGATGGGGCTAAGTCACAAACTTGCAGCCTTAGGCAGACTCTGTAGAACTTTCCAGAGTGTTGCCCGTATTTACCTGATCAGAGAGAAAAGAAAATCTGCAGAGGAAGCACAGCTCGGCTGCTTGTCATAGCTGACACAGAGCCATCTGCCACAAACCTGTGGCGGCTTCAGATCTCCAATCCCTGCCACCGCCCCGACTCAAATTAAATACAGATTCTGAGAGACGTTACGATGGTTACACATGTCCTCGGCATCACATGGAGGAGACTGTTCAAGGGGGAAAAAAAATATGTGGCCTGTTGTATAACTGCACTCATGTATCCCATATGTGGTGCCACATTGAATTTCCGGTTGAATCTGTTTTTATCCTTTGTACTGGATGACATGGTGCCTGAATTCTTTCTTTTTTGTCAACGTGATGGCAGCCAAGATTACAGCTTCAAACACTTGCTTCTTGGCTGGCTTTCTACCTAGGTTGCCAGGTTATCATTGGAGCCTCATTGTGTCCTCCGAGGGCCACACGGTCTGAAAGGAGGACCAGAATTCTCCTGGACTAATTGGGCAGCCCCTGTGTGAATGGTTTGGAACTAAAGGGTTGTTTTTGCACATTTCCTTTCTTCCTCTTTCTCTCTCCCCTCTCCTTTTGCAAATTAATGACTCTGTGGCACAGGGGTTTTTAAGTGAAGGTATTAATAAGGGGTCTGGCAGGTATTCCCATGATTCACAGAACTACATTTGCATTTAATTAATCTTAAAGAAAACTGCAAGATAAACAGCTGTAATTCAAACTAGCATGGGAAATATGCTACATGGTGCCATCTACCCGATAAAATGAAAGCAGAGACACTTGCTTTATTTCGCTCAAGGTTGAAGAACAAACAGCCATCAGAATGATTCCAATGGGGGAGGAGGGAAGTTGTTTTTAATGTTTACTGCCTGGCTCAGTTTAAAGAGGAGTGGGGGGGACTTTGCATCCAAATAATAAGTCCAAGCTTTTAAAGATAAATCTCATGCAGTTCCAACAGTTAAGTAGGATCTCACCTTAACTCTTTGGTCTCAGGGTGGGGAACAGTGTAGGGACCAAGTTGTGAAGACATAAATAAATAACCCAGTTAACAAAATTACAGCAGAATAAAATACATAATTTGCCAATTTTAAAGCATTTGTTGATGAGATTTTTGAAGGCTTAGATTGTACAATGCATTTTTAATAAAGTGCCCACTTCATTGTTTCATTAGCATATCACATTCATGTGTGTGGGGATCTATCTGCTTGTTTTATCACTGCACATATCCGTGTGTCAGAGTCAAAGAATACAGTTGGGGTGTTTATCTGATGTGCAACATCTGTTTTTCAAATGATAATGTAATGTGACTGCGCTGCCCTGAAAATTTCAGCTGTGTTGTAGACAGAAGATGTTCGAGAGGAGGTTGCCCTCTAAAGCTCCACTTGCAAGTTGTCCTTTCTTTTTATTAATAGGCAGTTTTTCAACTTACCTAGGTTGGATCAGGACAGCTGTACCCTGACCGGAAAAGCAACTATCACTCAAATCACACAGTGAAGGCTCTTCTTTGGTCGCCAACTTTCTGTCCCCTTCTAAAGGATCTTCTTGCCATTTGTTAATTCAGATGGATGTGCCGGGTGATTCATTTCTGCCCTAAACCTGTGCTGCTGTCTGTCCTTTCTAACCCTGATCTTGCAGCTCAGAAGAGCATTTAATCCGTTGCTAAAAATAAAAAGAGGCATCAGATATTACAGTGAAGGAGATGCCATGTACACACCACTGCTCCATGTAGACTTTATAGCCAGCTGGATAAAATATCCATTATAAAACAAACAGTCTCACAATAATTTGTAGACCCATGATGACTACTGCCAAAGATCATGAGGAAAATGACCTGTGGAAGACACAATTAAGAAGAGGTGCTTCTCCTTTGTCCTTCTTTGGTTATGCAGAGGTGAGATGCCTCTTTGTTTGTTTGTTTTCATGTCTATATCATTCTTTTCATCTGATTAACTATATAACAGCTTTTTCAGAAATGATCTGTCATGTTCTAGCCTGATTAAAAATATAGTGGGGCAATGAAGATGCCTCATACATAGGGATGCCAATTTTTAAACTCTAGCTGTCCCTTTAATACTACTTGGATCTGCAGCAAACAGCGGGCGATTTGCCTCAGTGCCACGAAATGCTTCAATGCCCATTTCCGCACACTGAACCTCTATTAAAAGGAAAGGACATTTTTCTCCTGGCTAGTTGGCAACCTTATGTATGTTACAGGTAAATCACACCCCCAACACCAGCCCAATCGGCACTTAGAGTAACCCAGTGGAGATAGCAGTGTCCCTCTTCTCAGCCCTGAAGACTGCTCAAAATTGTGGGGGTGGGTTATGTTTTTGATGAGGCTCAGAAAAGGAGCTGGGTTGGCATGTGGGGAGGCTTTCTGAGACCAAACAAATCTTCTGGATGGGCAGAAGTGTTCTTTACTGCCTTATCCGTTCAATGACGCATGGGCAGATTTGAAAAATCAGGCTTGGTCTTTGCAGTAGCCTCAGTGGAGCATGGAAATAGTGGTAAGTGTGGGATGGGAGGAAACTCTTCATCCTTCTTCCCATCCATCCTACTTGATGTGCCTTCAGTGATACTGTGGCAATTCGATCAAATCCAGTCTGAAGCTTGTTCTAATAGCTTAATGAGTGTCATCACAGGAAGAAGCCAGCTTGTGTCAGCTCCAGTGCATAGAAGCTGGTTATATGAAGCTGCTGCCGTGTCCGATCATTGCCACGTGTTGGTGTCTTGTCAATAAATGAATAGAACGTTTCTACAAATCTGACCTATACTGACAACAATAGCATAACAAGTTCACCCCAGGCTAAAGACAGATGAGCCTGAGTTTTCCAAGGCTACCGTTCCCTGTGTAGCTCCTGAGGGCAGAACCATGGATACCCTCTCAAGTTTGTATCTTAAAAGACCTGACTTGCTCTCTTGACGTAGTCAGGACTCAGGACATGCTTAATGTGAAACAGAGAAACTTGGATGGGATAAGGGACTTATTTTTTTTTACTGGTTTTCACCCATAACTGTCTCCTAAATGCTTCCCCCTGCCCTCAACCCATGTCCTGGACCTGTGGTTCCATTAGAAAGAAGCTTGGAAGCTTGACAAGAATCGTAGCTTAGGAGAGAACTGATTAGAAGGAGAAAGGTTAAATAATTTCTTACTACTCAAAGCTTTTCTCTTTCATATTTCACCCTCCTGGCCCCAACTTACACAACAAAAGTCACAGCTAGGTTTAAAAGATACAAAATGGGTTGTTCTGCATTGAATAAAGGTGAAGAAATAAGTAATGTTAAAACACACAAGTAACCTTCAGAGTGAAGCCGAATTGAAATGACTGGCATGAAAATGCTATCTCAGCTAAAGGGTGTGTGTGTTTTTTAAAAGCGCAAAATTGTTCTGAAGATTGGGGGGAAGTTCCTTGGTGACATCACAAGATCCCAGCCAATCAGAACTATGCACAGCTAGTTTCTGCTTCAAGCTTGCAGAACTTGTTTATTAACGGCTTGACCCCTGGAGAGAAATGGATTGATCATAGTGAGGGTGTTTCCAAAGTAGCCTCATTGGCATAAATACTTTCTGTGTATTTTTGCCATGAGTCCTCTGAAGCTGTTCAGTCCAAAGCAAAGGCAAATTGTCTATTCAGCTTGATGTAAAAAAAAACCAAACAACGCTGTGGTCTACCTACATCCCAGGTGATGGCTTTGAGGTGGGGGGATTGTTCTGTGTATTTGCATGGTTCGGTGCCATTTTTATGAGATTTAAAGATGAGCAAGGCTGAGGGTGAAACAAGCAGAACTGCTGACAGCCAGGAGGGGGGCACAACATCTGGAGACAGGATAAGCCACCGCTCTTTAACAACATGACAATTCATATCGTTTGGCAACATTTTAAGAGCAGATGGGCAAATCTGAAGGTAGCACAAGTCCTGTGAACCAATCTTGCAAAAAAGCTGAGCCCTGGTGAGCTGCACTGTAGAAAAGCTTGTAGAATTTTCTTTGGAGAAAATATTTATTTTCTTTTGCAGAGTTTCATCTGTAGTAGTTTATTTTGTGGCTCATGTTTGACTTTGTTCTGTACCTGGTGCCCTAGAAAAGATAGGATCAAAACACAAGGTGTTTTTGAACAATAGACTTTTCATTTGTGGCCAAGGATGCAGCTTTCTGCGCACAAACCAAAACCTTGCCCCCACATGAGGAATCCTTAGCGCTGGGTGGTATCTTTCCTGCCATGTTGAGAATCAAAGTTTCTGAACCTTCTTCAAAGATAGCTCCACAAAGAACATGAGGTAGTAATCTAACCTATATGGTGACAAGAATGTGGACTGCTGTGGCCAGAGAAGGCAGCAGCTGGGAGACAAGCTGAAGCTGGTTAGAGGCATGGCAAACTAAGAGGTGTGATCTTGTTAGCCAACACTAGTAAAGAAAACACCCTCATGCCCAAATGCTTGCTCCGAAGCCTAACTCAAAACTAATCTGGAGTAGGCTGAATCGCAAAGACTCAGTAGTATGCACCATCAGTACACACCACTGACCAACACTTCCTCAGTCACCTCACCCCACTCCTGCCTAGTGATATGAATGCAAGCGGGAGCAAAGTATGGAGGCCAATGATGTTGGAGGCAAGAGTTCTCTGGTTTGAGAACTAGGTGGTGGTGTTTACATTCTTCCATAAGAGTAAGTACCTAGTGTCTCAAGTATCGGGGGCCAACAGAGATCTTAATGCTCTTTTGAACGTGTGCCTAGAGAACAGAGATTCGATTTCTCACATTGAACTGTATAACCAGTTCTATGAGAGAAACACGCCCTGAAGTGGTGCCCTTAATGCTGCCACGCCTGCTGCTGGGATAGCCAGTGTTTATGCTGAGGCATCACCCACCCGTGTCTTGTTGCCCGGATCTGCATTTCCTTCCTGCCTTTATTTCTCCCCTAGAAAGTACAGTAGCACCCATATCACTCATAGGATAGGATCCTCCTTTCTGTGCCCCCTGTGCCCTGTTCTTCCATGGTGGGAGGCAACACCTCTCTGGTTCTCCAACCCCACCCAAGCACTGTTTCCACCCTCTTGCTCTGCCTTTTCCCATCAGATATTTGATATTAAAAAGAGGCAAAGCTGGAAAGTTACTTTACCTAGACAGTCATCACAGTATCTCTGGACAAAGAGTTCAAAAAGCTAAGGGTGTGCTGGAGGTGTGCTGGTTATTAAACATTTGTTTTAAGCTTCTGGATATATTTAGATCATTTCTATGCCACCTTCCCATGAAAAAAGCTTACACATGAATTGTAAAGTATACCCTAAATTGTTAAGAATAACCTGTTTCTGTTGTGTTCTAACATGGTGGCCTTAAATACTTTATCTTGCAAATGAAGTGGCTAGTGGCCTTTCCAGATGATACAGATAAACCTGAATGTTATGCTTGGTGCATGTCAAAGGCCAATAGCACAATGTCCTATCCATGTAAGATAGGAAGGGAGTGGCCCTGAGACTGGGTGATTAAATGAGCTACTTTTTTTAAAGAAAAATGATCATATGTGCTTTTTTAAATGGGAATGTGCTAATATTGCAGCTCCCATCCCCAGTATGGTAGATGATGCATTTATGGCTCCTTCGTTCAGTTCTATTGTCTGTCCTCTTCACTCACCTGCTGTAGCAAGTAGGACTCTAGCTTTACCCTACAGCATGTGATGCGATGGGGTAACAGTTCCCTAAAAGATTAAAATAGCCGTGTAGGACTCATGTTCAGGGCTGTCAGACCCAGCAGGGGGTGCTGTCGCCAGGTTGGCGACAGCACCCCCGGCTCAGGAAGGACCTCAGCACCTAGCCGGCTCAGGAAGGACCTCAGAATTGGGGGAGAGGAGGGGGGTTTACAGCACCCTACTCCCTATCTCTTCCCCCCCGTGCAGACCTTAGAGCTCTCTCTCTCTCTCTCTCTCTCTCTCTCTCTCTCTGCAACGCTCATGCTCCAGGTCTCCCAGCTACTCCTCCCTGGTCCTCCTGCCCTGCCCACTTTTATGGTGCTGTCCTCATTGCTCACCCTTGCTGTTTGCCCCACTCCCATCTTGCTGGCTTGGCCGTATCTGGGCTTTTTGGCACCGTGTCGGGGCTTCCCCCAGGCCGAGTCAGGGCAGCCAGGTCTTCTGTGAGCCAGGCGGGTGCGATTTGGCTCGTCCTCGCTTGCCCCTGCTTGCCTGCTGGAGCTGATGCCTCCCTCAGCATTTGTGAGGCCTTGTGCCTCCTTTAAGCCATGTCCGCCGCGGCCTGCTCCTTGTCGGCTACCAGGCCGCTTGTGTCTTGTCACCGCTGGTTTCCCTTCTCCTGGGACCGTGGCGGGCCCAGCAGGCTGGTCTTCAGTCACCGCCCTCTTCCCAGCTCCAGTGGCCGTGGCAGACCTCTTTCTGCTGGCAGATGGCCCCTCGGTGGACGTCTCTTCTGCCCCCTGGAGGGCTCCTGACTGTGGACAAGCAGTCTGGAAATGGCACAGCCCATGTTGGGGAAGAAGTTCTCCCGGAGCCTCTTCACTGATGATGTCATAAATGCTTGTGACAACTGATCTAATGTTCCATGCTACAATCATAATAGTTGCATTAGAGGATGGTGGGAAAGCTTCTCTCTCTCTCTCCCTCTCTCTCTCACACACACACACACACACATACACACACCAAAATGCCATGTACCAGGAAAATGTTTCCGCAACCCAAGTGCAAACAACTGTCTAATATGATTGTGCAACAACAGCCTGAAAGGTTTTCAGAAGGAAATTTGCTCTCCTTGTCCTCGATTTCAGACTTTACAAATGTCGTTCCCTGTTTTAGCAACTCTGGTTGTTTAAAACTGAGTGTGCTTGAAAACCCAACCATTTCCAAGCTGAATCGCTTAGGAGCGCATTGTTTTTCTTCCTTTCTCCCCCATTTTGATGATAGCAGCTGAACAGTATAGTCAGCTTCACTTTTCTTCATTTGGTTGGCACATGGGAGCCCAGTGGTATAATATGTGAGTTGCAAACTCATAAGGGTTACTGGGGGGGGGGGAACCCTCCCCTCCCCTTCCAAACAGTTTTTCTTTGGCATATTTTTAAGAAAATTTAATTCCATGAATATACAGATTTCCAAAAAACATTTGTTACATTCTGCAAGATCTCAAATGATGCACCTAACGTATTTCTTTAAAAGTTGCCATTTTTAAAAAGCATCTTAACGTTAAAACAAAACAAAAACAAAAATAAATTATTACAAAATAAAGAACTAAGAAACTGCTAGTCTGTGATCGATTGAATTCGTTTTACTAAAAATATTTTAAATGCTTCAACATGGTAATCCAGACATTATCTTGAAATGAAATTTTTGCCTCTTGAGTTATGAACCTTTGCAAATAAGGTTTCATAATAGGAAAACTGTCAGCTCCATAATTACAGGGTAATAAATAGCAATGCTGTATTAACTTCTGATATTTTCTTCCACTCCTCAAGAAACGCACCCAGCTATTGTTGGAAACAGATAATCATGTCCTATAGAGCAGTTTGCATTTATAGAGCTCCATTTATACCAGCGGCCGCATAGAACCCTTCATGGGAGGGACACAGAGAACACAATCAAGTCACTGAACAAGCACACTTTTTGCATTTTAAATTCCAAATTACAGTCGAACTGAACCAGCTGACTCCTGCCAGGAGAAGCATTCCCAAGGCAAGAAGCGTGCCAAGTCCAAAGTCTTTGCTCGTTTTAAAAAGCCAGCCTAACTTAACAGTTGGTTAAATTGGAAGAGATGGAGTAATAGCATCATAACTGACGGTGGCATAAAGAAATTTTATGGAGAGGAATTTTAATAAGTATTAAGGAAGCCACTTTCATTACTGTTTGAGGTGCGTAGCCATGTTGGTCTGTAGTAGAAGAACAAGATTCAGGTCCAGTAGCACCTTAGAGACCAACTAGATTTCCAGGATATGAGCTTTTGGTGAACCTTTGACTCTTGAAAGCTCGTACCCTGGAAACCTAGTTGGTCTCTAAGGTGCTACCAGACCTGAATCTTGGCCTTTCATTACTGTCAAGCTGTAACAAGGCCAAAAGGATGCAAATGTGAGTAAGGAAGGAAATCAAGGTTAAACAAGAACAGTACCCTCATCCATAGTTGTAACAAAAGCAAAGCTGATAACGCAGATATCTCTTGTGGGGTCTAATTGTTGTGTCAGGAAGGGCAGACCAAGCAAGCCATTTTAAAACATCTGCACATCAGGAAATGATGTGCAGAGGTTTTCAACATATTTAAGATCAAATTGTAAAGGGATGGGGTCTTTGATGATATCTCAGAAGAGTTGTAATCCCTGAATCTAGAGAAAGGAACACCCCATTTCAGGGGAATGAATCTAACCGTGCAGAAGAGGGGGCAGCAATTCTTCCCTCCCACTGCAAACAACCCTCTTTGCCCCCTCTGCCATTCCTGGGGGGACAGGTAATGGGCTACAGCATGAAGGAAGTGTAAAGGCCCACTCAGCAAAATCTCCAGATGATTAGGGGCACGTATCTCTGAGGGAAATGACATGAGATGCCTGGGCGAGTGTTGGGTCCTGCAAGGTTCCCTGGGTAGTACGTCTTACAAAGTATAGCCACTTGATGCAATTCTCTGCCAGAGAAAGAGTGATGGGAGGGCGGCTTTTCGCAAGAGAAAGAGAGAGAGTCTGCAATGCAATTCTCCTCTGGGAGAAGAGCGGTTGGGGGAATCCTCTCTCACACACAAAAAGCTATCCTGGATTTCCTATCTCCTGTTATGTCCTTCCCTGAGCTCCCAGAGGAAAACCTGAAATGAGGCTTTTTGCAAGAGAGAGAAAATCCCTCCTATCACTCTTCCTCCAGAGGAGAATTGCATCGAGTGGGTGTTCTTTGTAAGATTACACTACTCGAGGAACCTTGCGGGACCCAACATGTGAAGAACACGTGTCTGACATCTCGTGTAGTTTGGCTCTTAGACAATGAATCATACTAGGTCTGCTCCACTTCTCTTGGGATGTATACAGCACTGGTCATTTTGATGATGTTGGCCTTTTAAAAATATTCTTGAGTAACTGTTTATGATCAACATGGTAAGATACCTGTGATTTTTCAGCTTGAATGGATGAGAAAGAACAGAAAAACCTCTTGTATTAAATCAAAGCTGATGGCATCTGAACAGCTGAGAATTAAAGGGAAAGAGATCTTGGGAGTGTAGTGGACTGCTTGATGAAAATGTCAGCTCAGTGTGTGGCAGCAGTGAAAAAACAAACTGTCCTAGGAATTATTAAGAAAGTGATTGAAAACAGAATGGTCAGTATTGTAACGCCATTGTATAAAGGCAAAGGTCCCCTGTGCAAGCACCAAGTCACTACTGACCCATGGGGGGATGTCGCATCACGACATTTTCTTGGCAGACTTTTTACGGGATGGTTTGCCATTGCCTTCCCCAGTCATCTACACTTTACCCCCAGGAAACTGGGTACTCATTTTACCGACCTTGGAAGAATGGAAGGCTGAGTCAACCTTGAGCCGGCTACCTGAACCCAGCTTCTGCCGGGATCGAACTCAGGTCATGAGCAGAGCTTGGACTGCAGTACTGCAGCTTACCACTCTGCGCCGCGGGGCTCTCTAGAATGTCTTTGTATAGATATACAGTAAGCCTTCATTTGGAATACTGTGTGCAGTTCTGGTCACTGTATCTAAAAACAAAAATTGCAGAGCAGGAAAAATTGTAGAGAAGGGCAGCCAAGATGATTAAGGGCTTGGAGGAAAGGCTAAAGAGACTGGGAATTCTCAATTTAGGGGGGGGAAAAGATGATCGAGGGGGCATGAAAGAGGTTTGTACAGTTATGCATGGGGTAGAGCAAGTGGATAGAGAGTGCTTCTTCTCCCTCATAACACTAGCTAATACTCATAATACTCCCTCTCTCATAATTTTATTGGGAAGCACCCAATAAAATTGACTGGCAATAGATTCAGGACAGAAAAAAGGAATTATTCTTTACTCAACAAATAATTAAATTGTGGGATTCACTGCCAATCGGGGTGGTCCAAACCAGGCATACACCTGTGTCCATGATCCCCAGTGATTATGTCACTTCTGGCCTGATCTGGAAGCAACAGGTCGCACCCAATTGATCGAGGGGGCCCCAAAAGCTGTGTTTAGGCCAATTTGGCGTGAGCCATTGCTTGTGAGTTGTACCAGGAATGATGTAATCACCACCTTGCATGTGTGCCTGCTGTCCTGTTTCCCCATTCCTGGATGCCTCCCCCCCTCACTGGCCAGGTAAGCAGTTGAAGCTGATGGGGACTGGGGGTGGGTGATCCCCTGCCACAGCAGGGGACCTGGCAACCCTTCTGTAAATGGATGCAGTGATGGCCACAAGCATGGATGGCGTTAAAAGAGGGTCAGACAGGTTCATGGAGAAGAGTTGCATTAGTGGTTACTGGCCTTGGGGATTAAAGGGAACCTCCACATTCAGAGGCTATAAACCTCTGAAACTCAGTGCTGGGAGGCAGCCTCAGGGGAAGGCCTTGGCCTCTATGCCCCATTCGATAGCCCTCCAGGGCAACTGGTAAATGACAAGTTTGTATTGTAGTTTAAAAGATCTTTTTTAAAAAACGCAGAAGATGATGGAATATAGCAGACTTGCTGTTTTAAACAGCCCATGATGCTTGCTGCAAGGAAATCACTCCTTGGAAGGGAATTTCTTCCATGGAATCAGATGGACAATGGAAAGGGACGGAAGGGATGTGGAGGAGAAACAGAGAAAAAGCTCAGGATGCTGCCACATTCCCCTGGACTCGGGAGAAAGGCAGAGTTCTGGGGAGGAGAGAGGGCTCCTTTGCAAGGCTGGTTTCTAACAAAAGCAAGCAACCAGCATCCCCTTCCTCAATGCAGAGCAACGGAGCAGGCTAGGCTCGCTAGCGTGTGCTCGTGTTGTTGCTCGCAGCTATGTTCTCTGGCTTTCACATCCACTTGGCTTTTTACACTGGAAGGCTCCTGAGCTCTCTGATATTAGGCCAGGAAAATAGAAGCTGCTGTTAAAAAAAAGAAAGGAGAGAGGGAGGGGAGGAAGGAGGAAAGGAAGGAGGGGGCTTTAATGAATTGGCTTCAGTTGAAGCACTTAATTTTCAGCTTAAAATGCCTGATGATGAGTAATGATGGGGGGGGCAGCAGAAAAGGGAATACCACCCAAATTTATTTGACTGGACTGTTTAGAGGATGGGTCTTTTCCCTAGACTCTCTCCCTCCCCCCTTTCACTCACATATTGGCCTCCTACGCACTGAAGTGTGCAGCTGTGCTCTGCCCCCAGGCACCCACCTACCCACAATTGCTATCTTAATGTATTTTACGTTAGCAGAGGCCAAAGGAACAAAATAGGGACTCTTTGCTTCAACACTCCGCACAGTCTATTAAATGGCAAAGGCAGAAGATGGTCTTGTTCACTTCTAACCTGTAATTAGCAGCACAAAAGTGTGTGTGTGTGTGTGCTCTTCTCTTTTGTGGCAATTGTCTCCTTTCTCTCCTTCTCACAAGCCCTGAACTTGCTTCCACCAGGGAGGAGATACACAAGAGATGGTTGCATCTTTCACTGTACACAAGAGATGGTTGCATCTTTCTGTGTCTCTGCAAGCCGTGTGCAGGAGAGATCCTGCTGAAGTCCCTCTTCCTAACCCTCACCAAAGCACTTATTGGGCTGCTGGGTTGTTACAGGTGCTAGAGCTGTTGGCTGGCTGCAGCTGCAACCTATTGGCAGCCAGTGAGTGAGTGGCTGGCCCAGCCAACCAGCAGATAGTGGGCACACGATTACAAGATGTCTCTCCCCATCTTCACCTTCTTCCTTAAATGCTGGGTTTTTACATGTCTGAGGCTGTGATTGGCCAGGAAATGGGCGGGCAGATAGTCATGCTAGGAAATTAATTCCATAGTACTTTCCCTCGGTTTCAGCAGGAAATCTTCCCGCCCCCTTCCCCGTGTACCCTATTCCCTCTCAAATGGAATGAAACTCTCTGCAGTGACACACCTCACATATGCAGTCCTCCCAAATCTCAGGCACATCGAAGAAAGCTTCCCCTTTCTATAAGTAATTAGAATTTTCATTTGCAGACAGGTCACTCACAAGGAAGCATGAACTGGTGTGCGAGTGAGCTTTCCCCTCCTTTCCTGGCATCCTCAAGCGGTGTATATTTCTCAAACAAAACCAGACATGCAGATGAAGGACGCCAAAACATCCCCCTCCCACCTTACTTCATTGTTCTCCAGCACTTTTGTCCAAGTCCTTTTCTGATACCAGAGGCTAATACCAGAAGGTTGGGACAAGAGCATGGAATAAGCATGTGCAAGAGCTCCTCTGCTCAAGTAATAGTTGAATTGCAAATGGTGAGTAGCATTTTAGGGGGAAAGTTCATTTATTGAGCATTCTCTACAGAAATTTAAAAAATATTTTGTACATATGCCTTCATGTTCTCTCTCATGCAGCTGTCTCTGACCGCCCGCTCCCCCCTGCCCCGGTATGTCATTCACACAGATGAACCTACAAAAGATGTACTTTCCTTGACAGTCTCAATCTTGTTAGGGGTGTGCGTGCGCATACCCAGATACATTTGTATGGCTTGTTTCCCTAATATTCCTGTCACAAGCCACCATACAGACACTAACTATGCATTTGCAAATACACTTAAAAAGGTACTTGAAATTGCAGACGAATGAACAATGAGAAAGAGGTTGAGAAGGAGCTGGCATGACAAATAAGGTAACATTCATTTTTGAACACATTCTTTTAGGGGGGGAGCAGCACTAAAACGTACCATTACAAGCACAGAAAATGTGGGATGAGGCTCTCTGCCCCACATGTTTTGGGTTGTTTTGGTTTTTTTTTTTTATGTAGGGAGAAAGAAACTTTGTCACCAGTTTCATTGCATGTTAATGTGCAGCGCTGTCTGTCTTTGTGGGGGGAGGGGGTTGTCTCAAAAGGTGCAGCTATTTAAAGCATTCAAATGAGCATCCACTCCTGCCAATATAAAAAATAGAAGCAAAGGGGGGGGGCGTCACCCACAATGGTAACTTGTGAAGTAGCTCCAAATGATTTGCCATAGGCAATGCTTTATCTGGCTTTACCATGGGTTATGTACAGGATAGTGATCATATGAGTAGCTGTGAAGAAGCAAATGTCCGTGCATGCAGGTATCACCCAGCCTTTACTCAGAGCAAAGCATGCATTCAAGTAGGAGCGCCCCCCCCCCCGCAGCAAGTGAGTCTGTAGCACAAGGTGGACGAGACAAAACGGCTTCTCTTGCACTTTTGTATGCAGTTTGTTTACACTTGCTGATCTGTCTGCTTGAATTAATCATCACAGATTAACCACCGCAGCTTGTGTTTCACCCCATGTCACCATTAACACAATGGTTTTCCATGGAGCCTGCTCACTGGATAAATTTTCTTTGTCACTCAGCTGTTAAAAATCACAAGAATGCTGCTAGGAACCAGGATGGCAACCCCAAACCATATGAGATTAGGGAGGAGAAATCCAAGGGTAGAGGGTGCCAGTTTGTGTTTCAGACTTGGCACTTCACATAAAATGTGGACATTAGAGTGAAGGTGTAGTGGTATAGTTTGGTGTAGTGGTTAACAGCTGCAGGACTATTAATCTGGAGAACCGGGTTTGATTCCTCACTCAGGGCCAGATCTAGGGGGGGCAGGGGGGTAGTCTGCCCCCGGTGCCGCCAGGGAGGGGGCGCTGGGAGCAGCTCCCAGCTGCCGGAGCGTGCAGGCGGCACCGCGGGCAGCCTCACAGCCCCCCGCGCTGCCTTTTGCCTGCCCTGGAGGGCAAGGGGTACGCGGCAAGCTGGCTGCCCCCTGTCCTGCGGAGCAGGCGAAACCAGCGCGGGGGGCTGCGAGGCCCCCCGCGCCAATTGCCTGCGGGGAGGCGAATGGGGCGGGCAGCTTCTCAGCCCCGCACGCTGCTTCTGTCCGCCCTGCGTGATGACATCACCAAAGTGACGTCACCACACAGTGCGGGGAACGCGCACGTGCTGCGGTCAGCCGAGGGTTGCCATGGGCGTGGGCAACCTTGGATCCGGCGCTGTCCTCACTCCTTCACTTGAAGCCAGCTGGGTGACCTTGGGTCAGTCACAGCTTCTTGGAGCTCTCTCAGCCCCACCCACCTCACAGGTTGATTATTATGGGGATAATACTGATAACATACTTTATAAACCGCTCTGAGTGGGCATTAAGTTGTCCTGAAGGGCGGTATATAAATTGAATGTTATTATTATTATTCCTGTTACCCAAATTCTGCACTGAAAAGCTGCACACTTTTTTGCACCACTGAAACAAGCAGAGAAGCCCTGCCCTCTTTTGAACTGGTTCCCTTTCACACCAATCCAGACCTTCCTCTAGTAAACTGTGAGCTTGTTTGCCATGTCTTCTCTCTTTAGTTTGACCTAAAGTCAGGCTGTCTCACTATTGGATCCCTCTTTGAGTGTGGTCTTTGTGGGCAGGGCTTCTCCTTCTATTCTCCGCCATTTTTAATGTGATCCATGGAGCAGCTTTGGGGCCCTTTTTTGGTGAGGGAGGGACATAAATGTTTTTAAATAGCTCAACCAAGTGCTTCTTGTGCAAATCCCCAGCCAAGACAACAGCTTCAGTGTTAAATCAGTGCAATTCCTCAGACCTTTAACTACATTCATTCTCCAAGTCTAAGAAGATGTCCAGAGGCATAGGAAGACAAAAGAGAGGGAGTTGGCCACTGATCCAGACAAAGGGCTTGACCTTTGCGGAATTTGAAAGCAAAGGCTTGTCAGCAAACAGGGATAATTAGTCCTTTCCCACCCCTAACAGTGATTAAAATCAGGGATTGTTACTTGTCAGCAAATTTAGGAGGGATGACTACAAACTTGTTTCCTTTATAGTGTGATTTTCTTGAAGAGTTAAGGACCTAAATGTGTGCAAAGAGATTCCTACTGCTAAGGTCCCTCCACCCACACAATAAACTTGGTTTCACCCATATCTGAGCCCTAACTGCTACTAAAAACTGTACACCTTCCTATAGCTGAGAAACCAGAGCTGGCAAGCCTCTTTTAACTCTGTAATAGCAGGTTCCATAGTAAATGAATGCGGATGGTCAACCAGCCAATTAACTATCCCTTGTTTACAGTGAGGTGTAAAACAAGCCTTTCAAGTACAAAGAATCCGAGTGCCTAAGCTACAATTTGTCCTTTGTCTTATTATGCTTTCCCCTAAGCAAGGCCTGGTTGGTGTGCTTGCACCTAAGTATGTGCGCTGGAGGAACATACTTCCCCCTCAGTTGATTATGCGTTTGCTTTATTTCAAATGTGTGCTCTTGTTTACTTTTCAAAATTTACATAAATGTCAGCATTGTATAATTTCTATGTTAACAAAGCAGTGAGCAAAATCCCTTGTATGTTTATAAAATATTATTGTTTAATTCGCGTAGTTTAGGAATTCCAAATGTTGAGAATAGGAAGGAGGCCAAATACCATCTGTTTATAGCTCTGATGCATCGTCATATGTGCACTTAAAAAAATAAAAAGAGGGAGAGAGTTTTCTTGGTCAATCCTCTGTATTATCTTCTCAGAATGCAAGGACAATACTGAAATGCCTTGCCAACATCCCCTGTGAGGTTTAAATCCTAACCGGTTAAGCAAATAATATGCTCACTTCAGGATATGAGTTAATTACAAGACCCAGCCGCTGGTGGATGGATTTCTCTATCTCTGTCCCTCCCTCCCTCCAACTTCTCTTATTTTGTTTCTGTCTACATTTGATATTCTGATACAACAAGATCAGAGTCCCCTTTGGTCTTAACATAACTCTGAAAATCGCCATTCTCAGAATGCCTTTGTTGTATGACATGGCTATTGTAGACCACCTATTATGGTTTGTGCTTTTCTTATCATTTATGTATTAATTTCACTTGCATCCTGCTCTTCCTCCAAGGGGCTCAGATCAGCTTACATCATTCCACGGCAGCTTTAGATTCAAGTAGTTTATGAAGCTAGACCTGCTTAGCTTCAGCCTTAGAGCCACTTCACAGGCCTTCGGGGCATTCATGATTCTTAATGGAAGCCAGCTGATTGGGCTCATGCTTGACAGATGCCCCACCTCAAGCGGTCACGGGGCGGGGGGGGGGGGTGGAATAAAGAGTTTTCAGTTTTGATGATTTGGAGGGAATGTTCTATGTGAGACTTTTTGAGGGATGCTGCTGTGATACGACTTTCTGAAGGATCTCTACTTCCATCTTTTGGGAAAGGATCTTAGTCAAACATTGTCTGTCATATATTCACAGCTATTAGTCACTGAACGTACATCTCAAAGGCAGTTCACCTTGATGGTGTTGTGGGCTAATATTGTAAAATATTCCAGCCCTCTAGGTGTCAGCAAACCTGGAGCCCAGACCCTTATACCCCACAGGCTATGGAACACCCAATGAAGCAGCTGCGACTGATCAGAATCATCATCACAACTCCCAGCTAAGAAAGAGAAGCCATTCCTTGTTCAGGAGAGAACCACAGTTTGACGGATCCAGTCAGCTGCAAGCCACATCAGCATCTGGGTAATAGCTGTGTACGTTCTGCATGAGGGGTTACATCAGCACAGCATTTTCTGTCACCCAAAAAACAAAGGATTTACCCAATGGCTATGTTCCTTCTCTGTTTTTTCAGGACAATCATCCGTCTTCTATCCAGCTGCCATCTTGGGATGAGCCAGTCCCTGGCTGTTGCCTGGGAGCAAGCCTGAAGTTTAGCCAAGGTCTCTGAGTGGCCTTGGGTGAGTGGCTCTAAAACTCAGCTTCCAATCTGGACAATGGCCTGCCTTATCTGGAGCTAGTTGCAGGCACTTCACTGTGATATGCTCTAACTTTGATGTTGGTGCTGGAGGAATTGGGCTGCTGGGAATCTGTTCTGGCTTGAGTACCAGGAGGCAACCCGGGGCAGCCTTTTTCTCCCTGCACCTCCATAGCAGCAGAATGATCAGTGGTTGGCTTGTAAGAGTGAAATGAGACAAAGATTGTAACACAATTTATATCAAGTACCGTGTTAATAACACATTTTTTCCCTGAAATGCCTGTATCCTACCACTTAACTCAGCAAAGCTGGACTTTACTAAAGGGAGTGGTAGGATACATGCCATTTTCACTAAATGGCTGGTCTATCATCTGCTAAGACTGCTGACTTTAATATGGTGCACTTCTACAGTTGATAGTAGAAAGTGGAATTTTAAAGGATTAGACAAAAATGCTCATACTGTTCCAAAAGGTTGTCGAGTCATTC
The DNA here is from genome assembly GCF_028583425.1 of Eublepharis macularius. Classification (NCBI taxonomy): domain Eukaryota; kingdom Metazoa; phylum Chordata; class Lepidosauria; order Squamata; family Eublepharidae; genus Eublepharis; species Eublepharis macularius. Next base: position 180,785,092 of record NC_072791.1, on the reverse strand, counting down.
TGGGTGCTGCTCCACTGAATCGCAGGCAAGAACTCTGGGGTGTGAAAGGTGTGCTTGCTTAACTCTGGGATACTTCCTTTGTTTTTACCTTGCTAAGAAGGTGTGCCTTCCAATTCCAATTAGCTAGTATGTCAAGTCCTGTAAATGCCTTTCTACTTTTCCAAACAGGAGATTCCCTGAGAAACAGGCTTTGAACGCTGAGCAAGGTCTGGCATGCTGAACACTCAGATTAGAGGCAGGCTTTGTTGTGCTTATGCGGGGGCACCTCAGCTGCAGTTTATCCTACTATTGGTAATGTTGCTTGAAGTGATGGAGGTGGTTTATAGATCTCACATATGGGGTCCCTTCCCTAAGGAGGAGGAATATTAGCTGCTACTCAGGTGGTATATGGAAAGATCAGAGTGGATATGCAGTTGTGTTTCTGCCTGGTACATGGTGACTCAGATCTTTGGAGCGAGATGTAAAGATATAGTTGGACGCAGAGCTGTATACCTTCCCCTAGCACAGAGGGGGGATGTACAGGTGGAAAGCTGGATTTATAAGCTGGTATCTTTCCAGTCCCAGCAGAATGTGCATCTGGGGCTACACAAGTCAAACATTTTTGTTGCAAAACTTGATTTTTTCAGCAGTCACTCAGCCCTGCACCGAAATTTCTTTAACTTCTCCCCTTAAATCTTCCTTTGTTTCTTTGGTTACATTTAAATTTAAGCATCTTGAATTATTTAGCTGCACACAGCGAGAAAGTGAATGTCTGTTTTTCTATCATACACTGAATTGAACACTTAGATCAGAATATTATTCTTGAAAAACAGAAAATATTTCTCATTCCCATTTACAGTTTCTCACTGATCTTACTTCACTATTGTCCCGCAACTAGAAATGGGCTCTTGCTGGCTAATGGTAAAATGCAACACAAATCCTGCCCTTTAAACAGCATTAGTAGTTTATGGGACACAGAGGAGAATGTGGGGGAGTATTTAAGTCTAGGAAGGTAGGGGGGAAAGATTCTTGACACAGATACTTGTATTGTTTTGCAACTGTGAATGTACAGTCTCAAACACAGGATATCATTCCAAGTCTGGCAAAGCAGTAATATCATTGCATGTGCCATTATGTTATGATTCTAACTCTCTTAGGGATTGTTGTTGGGGGTTTTCCGGGCTGTCTTGCCGTGGTCTTGGCATTGTAGTTCCTGACGTTTCGCCAGCAGCTGTGGCTGGCATCTTCAGAGGTGTAGCACCAAAAGACAGAGATCTCTCAGTGTCACAGTGTGGAAAAGATGTAGGTCATTTGTATCTACTCAGGAGGGGTGGGGTTGAGCTGAGTCATTCTGTAAGAGTTTCCCAGGGTGTGGAATGCTAATGGCGGGAGGCTTCACTGTATCCCGAGGCGGTTCTTTTGCATATGGATTGGTGCTTGATGTGCTAATCTTCTCTGCAGGGCTATTGTCGGGTGTGGAGTGTTTTGTTGGCCTGGTGTTTTTCAGAACTGGAGCCCATGCTCTGTTCATTCTTAAGGTTTCTTCTTTCCTGTTGAAGTTTTGCTTATGCTTGTGAATTTCAATGGCTTCCCTGTGCAGTCTGACAAAGTAGTTGGAAGTGTTGTCCAGTATTTTGGTGTCCTGGAATAAGATACTGTGCCCTGTTTGAGTTAGGCTATGTTCAGCCACTGCTGATTTTTCAGGCTGTCCAAGTCTGCAGTGTCTTTCATGTTCTTTTATTCTTGTCTGGATGCTACGCTTTGTGGTCCCGATGTAAACTTGTCCACAGCTGCAGGGTATACGGTATACTCCTGCAGAGGTGAGGGGATCTCTGCTGTCTTTTGCTGATCGTAGCATCTGTTGTATTTTTCGGGTGGGTCTGAATACTGCTTGAAGGTTATGCTTTTTCATAAGCTTTCCCATCTGATCAGTAATTCCTTTGATATATGGCAAAAACACTTTTCCTGTGGGAGACTGTTTTTCTTTGGTTGTTTGATTCATCCTGGGTTTGATTGCTCTTCGGATTTCATTTCTGGAGTAGCCATTTGCCTGAAGTGCGTGGTTTAGATGATTAATTTCCTCATTGAGAAAGCGCGGCTCACATATCCGTCTTGCACGATCCACTAATGTTTTCATTATGCCTCTTTTCTGTCGGGGGTGGTGATTGGAGTTTTTGTGTAAGTACCGATCAGTGTGAGTTGGTTTCCTGTAGACCTTGTGACCTAACTGAAAGTTTGCTTTGCGGATGACCAAGGTATCCAGGAATGAGAGTTTTCCCTCACTTTCTTTCTCCATTGTGAATTGTATGTTCAGGTGGATGTTGTTGAGATGATTCAAAAACTCCATCAATTCTTCCTCCCCATGGCTCCAAATGATGAATGTATCATCCACAAACCGGAACCATACACTGGGTTTGTGGGGTGCTGATTCTAGAGCTGTTTTTTCAAAATGTTCCATGTAGAAGTTTGCTATAACTGGGCTGAGTGGGCTCCCCATGGCCACCCCATCCATCTGTTCATAGAATTCGTTGTCCCATTGGAAGTAACTGGTTGTCAGACAATGATGGAATAAGGCTGTTACATCCTCTGGGAAAATCTGATTAATCAGTGCAATAGTGTCTTTTACTGGAACCTTGGTGAACAGGGATACAACATCAAAACTGACAAGTATGTCTTGTGGATTGAGTTTCAGAGAACTGATTTTGTTGATGAAATCTGCTGAATCTTTGATGTAAGACGAGGTTTTCCCGATGTGGTCCTGCAGGAGATCTGCCAGATGTCTAGCTAATTCATATGTCGGTGAACCAATGGCACTCACAATGGGTCGGAGTGGGACTGAATCTTTATGTATTTTGGGGAGTCCATATAGTCTAGGTGGCTGTGCTTCTGTCTTGCATAGTTTGCTGTGCGTGTCGGGATGTAGTGAGGAATTCTTGATCAGCGCATTTGTTAGCCTGGTGATTTTGCAAGTGGGATCTCGTTTTAGTTTTTTGTAGGTGGAGGGGTCCAGGAGTTCCTTAATCTTCTTTTTGTATTCCTCCGTTTTCATGATCACTGTAGCATTGCCTTTATCAGCTGGTAGAATGATGATGTCTGGATCTGCATTGAGGGTCTTGATGGCATTTCTCTCCTTGCGTGTTATATTGCTGGTGGGAAGCTTTGCCTTTCGTAGAATCCTGGCTGTCTCTCCTCTTATTTCCTCAGCTTCCTCTTCAGGTAGATGACGGATGGCAGCTTCTACATTTGCAATGATGTCTTCCACAGGAATTCTGGTGGGGGTGACTGCAAAGTTTCCTCCCTTTGCCAAGATGGAGGTTTCTTCTGGTGAGAGTTGACGGTCTGTCAGATTGATGACAATGCGTGCATTGTCGAGCATTGGGCTTGTCTGTCTTTTTTCCTGTAGTTTGTTAAACTTCTGCTTCTGTCTGGATGTGTGGTTGGTAAACACTTGTTCCATCTTCCTGTAGGTGAGATTATCGACCTTGTCCCAATCCTGACTTCTCATTTTATGGCTGGTGTTGATATGCAAGCAAAATAGCTCCTTGTCTGTGGCAGCAAGTTCTCTGCGGGTAGTGTGGATTCTCTCACGTAAGAGGGCCTGTTCTAGACGGTCATAAATGCGGTTCGCCTGTGTGGTTTTGAAGATTCTTTTAGTTGTGAGAAAGGATGGAATGGTTCTTGTGTCCCTGCAGCGTAGAAGAAAGGTCAAAGAACAGAGTAGATGTGCTTTCTTGTTCCGAAGTGTTTCCAATCTTCGGGTCTGTTGGAATGTTTCCTCCCCGTAGAGGTGTTCGATGTATTGTCGAAGGCTTTCACGGCCGGAGAACGATGGTTGTTGGGGGTTTTCCGGGCTGTCTTGCCGTGGTCTTGGCATTGTAGTTCCTGACGTTTCGCCAGCAGCTGTGGCTGGCATCTTCAGAGGTGTAGCACCAAAAGACAGAGATCTCTCAGTGTCACAGTGTGGAAAAGATGTAGGTCATTTGTATCTACTCAGGAGGGGTGGGGTTGAGCTGAGTCATTCTGTAAGAGTTTCCCAGGGTGTGGAATGCTAATGGCGGGAGGCTTCACTGTATCCCGAGGCGGTTCTTTTGCATATGGATTGGTGCTTGATGTGCTAATCTTCTCTGCAGGGCTATTGTCGGGTGTGGAGTGTTTTGTTGGCCTGGTGTTTTTCAGAACTGGAGCCCATGCTCTGTTCATTCTTAAGGTTTCTTCTTTCCTGTTGAAGTTTTGCTTATGCTTGTGAATTTCAATGGCTTCCCTGTGCAGTCTGACAAAGTAGTTGGAAGTGTTGTCCAGTATTTTGGTGTCCTGGAATAAGATACTGTGCCCTGTTTGAGTTAGGCTATGTTCAGCCACTGCTGATTTTTCAGGCTGTCCAAGTCTGCAGTGTCTTTCATGTTCTTTTATTCTTGTCTGGATGCTACGCTTTGTGGTCCCGATGTAAACTTGTCCACAGCTGCAGGGTATACGGTATACTCCTGCAGAGGTGAGGGGATCTCTGCTGTCTTTTGCTGATCGTAGCATCTGTTGTATTTTTCGGGTGGGTCTGAATACTGCTTGAAGGTTATGCTTTTTCATAAGCTTTCCCATCTGATCAGTAATTCCTTTGATATATGGCAAAAACACTTTTCCTGTGGGAGACTGTTTTTCTTTGGTTGTTTGATTCATCCTGGGTTTGATTGCTCTTCGGATTTCATTTCTGGAGTAGCCATTTGCCTGAAGTGCGTGGTTTAGATGATTAATTTCCTCATTGAGAAAGCGCGGCTCACATATCCGTCTTGCACGATCCACTAATGTTTTCATTATGCCTCTTTTCATAGCCTAACTCAAACAGGGCACAGTATCTTATTCCAGGACACCAAAATACTGGACAACACTTCCAACTACTTTGTCAGACTGCACAGGGAAGCCATTGAAATTCACAAGCATAAGCAAAACTTCAACAGGAAAGAAGAAACCTTAAGAATGAACAGAGCATGGGCTCCAGTTCTGAAAAACACCAGGCCAACAAAACACTCCACACCCGACAATAGCCCTGCAGAGAAGATTAGCACATCAAGCACCAATCCATATGCAAAAGAACCGCCTCGGGATACAGTGAAGCCTCCCGCCATTAGCATTCCACACCCTGGGAAACTCTTACAGAATGACTCAGCTCAACCCCACCCCTCCTGAGTAGATACAAATGACCTACATCTTTTCCACACTGTGACACTGAGAGATCTCTGTCTTTTGGTGCTACACCTCTGAAGATGCCAGCCACAGCTGCTGGCGAAACGTCAGGAACTACAATGCCAAGACCACGGCAAGACAGCCCGGAAAACCCCCAACAACCATCGTTCTCCGGCCGTGAAAGCCTTCGACAATACATCGAACACCTCTACGGGGAGGAAACATTCCAACAGACCCGAAGATTGGAAACACTTCGGAACAAGAAAGCACATCTACTCTGTTCTTTGACCTTTCTTCTACGCTGCAGGGACACAAGAACCATTCCATCCTTTCTCACAACTAAAAGAATCTTCAAAACCACACAGGCGAACCGCATTTATGACCGTCTAGAACAGGCCCTCTTACGTGAGAGAATCCACACTACCCGCAGAGAACTTGCTGCCACAGACAAGGAGCTATTTTGCTTGCATATCAACACCAGCCATAAAATGAGAAGTCAGGATTGGGACAAGGTCGATAATCTCACCTACAGGAAGATGGAACAAGTGTTTACCAACCACACATCCAGACAGAAGCAGAAGTTTAACAAACTACAGGAAAAAAGACAGACAAGCCCAATGCTCGACAATGCACGCATTGTCATCAATCTGACAGACCGTCAACTCTCACCAGAAGAAACCTCCATCTTGGCAAAGGGAGGAAACTTTGCAGTCACCCCCACCAGAATTCCTGTGGAAGACATCATTGCAAATGTAGAAGCTGCCATCCGTCATCTACCTGAAGAGGAAGCTGAGGAAATAAGAGGAGAGACAGCCAGGATTCTACGAAAGGCAAAGCTTCCCACCAGCAATATAACACGCAAGGAGAGAAATGCCATCAAGACCCTCAATGCAGATCCAGACATCATCATTCTACCAGCTGATAAAGGCAATGCTACAGTGATCATGAAAACGGAGGAATACAAAAAGAAGATTAAGGAACTCCTGGACCCCTCCACCTACAAAAAACTAAAACGAGATCCCACTTGCAAAATCACCAGGCTAACAAATGCGCTGATCAAGAATTCCTCACTACATCCCGACACGCACAGCAAACTATGCAAGACAGAAGCACAGCCACCTAGACTATATGGACTCCCCAAAATACATAAAGATTCAGTCCCACTCCGACCCATTGTGAGTGCCATTGGTTCACCGACATATGAATTAGCTAGACATCTGGCAGATCTCCTGCAGGACCACATCGGGAAAACCTCGTCTTACATCAAAGATTCAGCAGATTTCATCAACAAAATCAGTTCTCTGAAACTCAATCCACAAGACATACTTGTCAGTTTTGATGTTGTATCCCTGTTCACCAAGGTTCCAGTAAAAGACACTATTGCACTGATTAATCAGATTTTCCCAGAGGATGTAACAGCCTTATTCCATCATTGTCTGACAACCAGTTACTTCCAATGGGACAACGAATTCTATGAACAGATGGATGGGGTGGCCATGGGGAGCCCACTCAGCCCAGTTATAGCAAACTTCTACATGGAACATTTTGAAAAAACAGCTCTAGAATCAGCACCCCACAAACCCAGTGTATGGTTCCGGTTTGTGGATGATACATTCATCATTTGGAGCCATGGGGAGGAAGAATTGATGGAGTTTTTGAATCATCTCAACAACATCCACCTGAACATACAATTCACAATGGAGAAAGAAAGTGAGGGAAAACTCTCATTCCTGGATACCTTGGTCATCCGCAAAGCAAACTTTCAGTTAGGTCACAAGGTCTACAGGAAACCAACTCACACTGATCGGTACTTACACAAAAACTCCAATCACCACCCCCGACAGAAAAGAGGCATAATGAAAACATTAGTGGATCGTGCAAGACGGATATGTGAGCCGCGCTTTCTCAATGAGGAAATTAATCATCTAAACCACGCACTTCAGGCAAATGGCTACTCCAGAAATGAAATCCGAAGAGCAATCAAACCCAGGATGAATCAAACAACCAAAGAAAAACAGTCTCCCACAGGAAAAGTGTTTTTGCCATATATCAAAGGAATTACTGATCAGATGGGAAAGCTTATGAAAAAGCATAACCTTCAAGCAGTATTCAGACCCACCCGAAAAATACAACAGATGCTACGATCAGCAAAAGACAGCAGAGATCCCCTCACCTCTGCAGGAGTATACCGTATACCCTGCAGCTGTGGACAAGTTTACATCGGGACCACAAAGCGTAGCATCCAGACAAGAATAAAAGAACATGAAAGACACTGCAGACTTGGACAGCCTGAAAAATCAGCAGTGGCTGAACATAGCCTAACTCAAACAGGGCACAGTATCTTATTCCAGGACACCAAAATACTGGACAACACTTCCAACTACTTTGTCAGACTGCACAGGGAAGCCATTGAAATTCACAAGCATAAGCAAAACTTCAACAGGAAAGAAGAAACCTTAAGAATGAACAGAGCATGGGCTCCAGTTCTGAAAAACACCAGGCCAACAAAACACTCCACACCCGACAATAGCCCTGCAGAGAAGATTAGCACATCAAGCACCAATCCATATGCAAAAGAACCGCCTCGGGATACAGTGAAGCCTCCCGCCATTAGCATTCCACACCCTGGGAAACTCTTACAGAATGACTCAGCTCAACCCCACCCCTCCTGAGTAGATACAAATGACCTACATCTTTTCCACACTGTGACACTGAGAGATCTCTGTCTTTTGGTGCTACACCTCTGAAGATGCCAGCCACAGCTGCTGGCGAAACGTCAGGAACTACAATGCCAAGACCACGGCAAGACAGCCCGGAAAACCCCCAACAACCATCGTTCTCCGGCCGTGAAAGCCTTCGACAATACATCTCTTAGGGATTATTCACTAGGGAGAACTGAACTTTGGCTGCCTTAAGGTATCTAAAAAAGACAGTCTTGAGGATGGACCAATATAAGAGCCTATTTGGAATCAGAGTATTCAAGGGTGTATTCCTGTGATCATCTCACAACATAGTAGCCACAGGAAAAGCTGAGTTCCCACTGATGTCCAGTAACATGAGGGCATGCCAACTGAGTTGGGTGCGTACTTTGCCAGGGGCTAAACTTAGCCAGGATTTGGCTTTTGGCAGGCCACTGCTAGACAACATTGGATCATTAGTGATCAAAAAAACCTAACTAGTCTGAGTTCATGCTCTGAAGTCATAGGCATACAATGTAGACTGAAACAGAATGAAATACTCACAAGCTAGCGCTGAATTCTAGCAGCCCCAGTTTATTCTTTTTTTTGCATTTGTGGAAGTTTAACCCCTGGAAGTTTCTGTCCTCTGATGACTACCCTTCCTGGGATGCTCTGGGTGACAGAGGGGATTAGAGAAAGAAGAGAGAAGGAACATACTGGAGGAGGAAGGAGGAAAAGCAAGGCAGCAAGCCACTAAACTAGGCTTTTCCTATTACTAGTGTGTGCTGAAACACAACTGATCTTCAGATTACAGAGATTAATTGCTCTGGAGGAAACAGAAGCTTCAGAGAGTGGACTTTGTGGCATTGAGTCCCCGCTGAGCTCCCCCACTCCCCAACTCCACTCTCAGCTCTCCAGGAATTTCACAAGTCAGATTTAGTTGGCATCCCTCACGGATAAACTATTGTGCAATGAAGACTTCAGGAAGATCTCATTGTGCCAGAACTGGGAGTCCCCTGGCTGCTTTGCTCGCCTGCTTGCTTCAACCCTGCCTCTGCTCATGGCCATAGGTTGCGATTGCAGCTTAAAGTACTGAGAACCTTCCACTTGATTCTACAAATTCCCTGAATCTGGCCAGGCTCCCACCCCCAGCAACTTGTGACTCAGGCACAGACTAGGATGTTCTTTTAGATGACTGGTATCTTTAACCTCTCTCCTTGGCAGCTTGAATTCTAGGACGCATCTCTGTAGATTGCCAGCCCTGGCACCGCCAACACAGTGTTCAGAAGATTGTGGATTCCACTTGCCCTTGTACGATGAATAAACATGGGCTAAGAGCAGCTTGGCCCACTGCAAATTATTGATGTGTGACTTGCCATCTCCTTTCCGTGCTTGTGTGCCTGCCCCGCTCCACAAGTCTGTGAAAATTTCCTGCAAGGTGATGTGTGAGTTTCGGATGGAAATGGAACTCGTCTGTCATTGTAAAAAAGAAACAAGAGTTGCCACGTCACATTAGGAATCCCAAAGAGCAGCAGAAGAGGGGAGTCAGTGAAATTCCCCCATTCACAGAAATTTATCACTGGATCCAACCCATTGTTTGTATCTGAGCATTTTTCTAGAAGTGCTATAAGACATTTCTACAAAGAGTTTGAGACATGGAAAATGGGACAGTAATTGTGTTCCTCCTCCTCTGGAGCGGGTGGTCTTTCCTATCAACATTTTTTTTCTAGGCATCTTGCTTTAGAATTTATTTTTACATCTCTGCTTTGATACCTACCCTGAGCCTCCATGATATGTTGGAATAATAAATCCAAATAAAAGTATAAGTTGGGTCTTAGTAAGAGATTGAGCACCTAATGAAGTTAAATAAATGAAATGGTAAATACACTGGGGGGCGGGGGGGCACACGGAAGAAACTCACCCACACCAGCTATGGCCAGGTGTATGGCTCTGGCCACTGCACAAAGTCAAGAGATTTCCTCTATGAACTAAGGCAGGAGGAGCTTGAAACAAATGCGGGAGGTTGGTGTGTTTAGGAGTTTTTCTAGGGCTAAAAATGGACACTGCAGGGAACAGTGGAAGAGCTTTAGATTATGCACTGACCTGACTGAAAGGGACATGATTTCATCTTGTGGGGTCAGCGCTGATTACTGTTTGCAGTCAGTTCATTTTCGGAGGGTAAATTTACCTTATAACAAACATAACCAAGAACCTTCTGCAATAAGACCGCCAGAACTGGTTTCTCCTTAGTGAAGTTTCCTGGAAAAGGGAAATGTAGCTCAGTCTTATGCATATACACAGAGTATGTTCTAGAAAGTATTGTCGAAGGCTTTCACGGCCGGAGAACGATGGTTGTTGTGGGTTTTCCGGGCTGTATTGCCGTGGTCTTGGCATTGTAGTTCCTGACGTTTCGCCAGCAGTTGTGGCTGGCATCTTCAGAGGTGTAACACCAAAAGACAAAGATCTCTCAGTGTTACCTGCCTCTACTCACCTGGCTGGTGGGGGAGGAAAGGTGGGGGAATGGGCCTCTCGGGCACACTCCCAGGGTGGTGCGATGACGTCCAGGAGCGATGTCATCGCGCTGCCCCTGAGAGCTTTACTGCTCTTTTCAGCAGGGCCGTATCTACGGGGGGGGGGGCAGGGGGGGTAGTCTTCCCCCCGGTGCCGCCAGAGAGGGGGCGCCGGGAGCAGCTCCCAGCTGCCGGAGCGCACAGGCGGCAGTGCGGGCAGCCTCGCAGCCCCCGCGATGCCTTTTGCCTGCCCTGGAGGGCAGGGGGTGCGGGGCAAGCTGGCCGCCCCCTGTCCTGCGGGGAGGCGAATGCCGTGGGCAGCCTCACAGCCCCCCGTGCTGCTTTCGCCTGCCCTGGAGGGCAGGGGGTGTGCGGCAAGCCGGCTGCCCCCTGTCCTGTGGAGCAGGCGAAAGCAGTGCGGGGGGCTGTGAGGCCGCCCATGCCATTCGCCTGCGGGGAGGCGAATGGGGCGGGCGGCTTCTCAGCCCCACACACTGCCTCCGCCTGCCCTGCATGATGACATCACCAAAGTGACGTCATCACGCAGCGCGGGGAGCGCGCGCGTGGTGCACGCACACAAGGCAGTAAGCCAAGGGTTGCCCCGGGCATGGGCAACTCTGGATCCAGTGCTGCTTTTCAGCAGGCTGATTTGGGCCAAAAACAAATTGGCCTACTGAGAAGTGTGCGCATGCTCGATGATGTCACTTCTCGGAAGTGATGTCATTGCATAGGCGCAGGAGCAACCGTGTATAAAGATGACAAAGGTAAGCACAGTGTCCTCTCTACCCTGGCATCTATACCCTGGCTCCAAACTTGGCGGGTGATTTCCCCCTCCTTGTTTATCATAGCTTGCATAGCCCTTCCACGGTGAGAGGTGCCTAGCTTCATCCACCTCCCCTAATGGGCTGCAAGGCACCTACCAGGTTTGAAAGATGCTGCTCAGCACCCAGGGCGCTCCTTCACAGCAAACACAGCTGCACGGCATGTGTTGGCCTGTTCTAGATGCCTCAGTGTGTTTGCTAATTAACCCTACCTATCCCGAGCCACCCGCCTTATTCCTGTCAAACTAGTCATGGATTAACCAGTGTCAGAAACCAGGCCTATTTAACTCCTGCCACCCATGACATCACAGAGCAGGCAAAGAACAGGTCCCACCTTTGCCAAGTTGGTGAAAACCCGAAAAATCCCTCCCCGGCCCTGGAGTCCAGCTAGTCCCATGATGCACACTGGGAGGGAGGGTAGGTCAATCTCTGCAGAAAATGCCCGCAGAAGAAAGGGGGCAGCTAGAGACATCTGCTGCCCCAATTGATTGGCTGAGCCTCCTCAGCCCTACCAATCAGGCCTCACGTCCTAAGAACATCACATCTGTGGGGCTCACTACAAGTGATGTGTGAACAGGATTGCAATGTTAGCTTACCCTGTTCTCTCAGGTATGAGCACTCTCTCATAAATATTTGCGAGTCACAAGCAGGAGGCTGATAGTTTAGATGCTGTTTAGATGCATCTGAGCAAATGTGATGTTTCCGACTGGCATGGTTACAGTGCTTTCCCTCACATATTACACACATGCTCTTCATATATATTTTCTCATGTTCAAAAGTTGTCCTCATACTTGGGACTAAGGGAACCAGAAAGAGACTTCCACCTAATTCCCCTTGTCAGACATCTGTCATGTACTTCAGCTTTTCCTCCTCTGTTCCCATTCTGCAGCCTTGCCTTCAGCAGCCATGCAACAATTCACAAACACAACCTTGTGTTTCTAACATTCTTCCTTTCCATTTTGTAGGCGTACAGCTAAAAACATAAAACATGCAGAGCCCTCTGCCGTATGTTCCTCAGTTCCTAATGCATCATTTGGAAATTATTATGACTTAACTAAAGGAAGTTGCGTTTTGATATTCTTGTCTAGGATTTATTTCCCCCTAATTAGACTTACTGATTTCAGTATCTTCATGTGAAAATCTAAGCATTGTGGAAGCTTTTTTTGTTCAGAAAACTTGCTCGCAGCCCCTCAAGATTTATGCCCTGATTGCTGACACATTGCACATAGCTCAATTCTTTAGAAAAAGTATTTTTTAAAAAACCCTTTGCACGGGGATGGTGGATCGTAGCTATGAAAAGGCCTGTCTGGTATGCAATAGAATGAACAGTCCTGGCAGCAGGCATATGCAATATGATCCCATTGTAATACTGTTTGATGCAGGAGTATGTTTGATCAGTTACCAGCGATGAGTATCATATCACATCAAACAATATGATACAGTCTCATTGTATGGAATTATGGCTGCTGTCAATCAGGCAGTGTTCTGTTCCTTTAAGTGCCATCTTTGGGGAATGGGATAAAATGATAGCTACACATACATTAATAAATAAGCTGTTGCATGAATTCCATGCAGACCTGTTGAGGATTTGTTGTCCTTTTCTTTCTGTGTGCCCTCCCTTCCTTATTTTGACAATGCCTGTTCAAAGTAGGCAAGAGTCCATGTGGTTTCCATGACTGATAAGGGAGAAGGCCCTTCTGTCTTCATTTCCAGAGCTAACTGTATGACAAGCCAATAGATAACCTTGTTACATTTTTTCCCATTGAACAACGGTCAATATAAATCAATTTAAGTTGTTTATGGTGTACAGTCTCTGCGGTGTGCTTGCTGCTAGAAATGGACTAAAATAGATATTAAATATATACAAGAAATGAGCCCAGAAGGATTTGTGGGGGGGGGCATCATTTTTCCCTCCCCCACCATTTCTTTATACCCTGAAAGCCCCATAGCCTCTCCTTTTTTCTTGCTTTCTTCTCTCCTTCCCACCTACCTACGTACCAACCAACCTTTTCTTGCCCTCCACTCTTCAGCGTTTCCCCTTCCCCTGCCCTGGCAGCCTCTACCCCGAAAAAATTATGACTCAGCTTCATGCTGCTAGCCACTGGGCTGGACCCAGGTGCTTAGTGCTGGCTGCTGAGCCAGGCCCAATTATGCCGTAGGGACCCCAGAAGGACTTGTGAGGGGCTCTTCATTTCCACCTATAGAGGGTTGCCAGGTCTAAGTTGGGAAATTCCTGGAGATTTGGGGGGGGGGGGAAGCTGGAGAGGGTGTGGTTTGGGGAGAAGCCTCAGAATGGTATAATGCCATAGAGTCCACCCTCCAAAGCAGCCATTTTCTCCAGGGGAACTGATCTCTATCACCTGGAGATCAGTTGTAATTCCGGGAGATCTCCAGCCACCACCTGAAGGTTGGTAACCCTACACCTATATCTCCTTCTCACACTGCTTCCTCTTTCCCTCCTCCTGGCAGCCCCCAGCTTCCTGCTTTCCTTTCCATCCATCAACCAACCTACCTTTTATCAGCCCCCCAATCTTCAGCTAGATTATTTTTTACTTCATTTCCACCTTGCCTTTCTCCCCAATGGTGACCCAAAGCAGCTCGCATAATTCTCCTCTCCTCCTCTTTATCCTCACAACAACCCGGTTAGGTTAGTTAGACTGAGAATATGTGACTGGCCCAAGGTTATCCAGTGAACTTCCATGACAGAGTGGTGTTTTGAACCTGATTTCTTCCTAGCCTGAGATTCTAACCACTGTATCACTTTGGCTTTCATGGGATGGCTGCTGTTCAACAGTAGCAAGCAGCAAGGCCTGGGTGACTCATGCCTGTCATGTGGTAGCAGGTCACCTGGTGGTTGTTGCCAGGCCTGGCCTTGACGACTCCTCCCTCACAGGTCAAAACAGCCCTGGAAAGGGAACTGCCCCCCCCCTGCCTTTTACTTACAGAAATGGTAGTGTTTGCAATACTGTTGCAGTTTCCTAGCCATAGCCACTGAAGGCATCCATTTCTTAAAGCTCCCGATACGACTTTTATCATTTTGCAAGGTTTTAACTGCCCCCCCCAGTTGTTTTTTGTTTGTCTCTTTGTTTCTTATATTTCAGATTTTTCAGCAAACCAGTGGCTTTTCTTAGATTTGTGGAAAGATATGTTTTGTCTGGTCAGGGCTCCAGTCTCCAGGTTGGAGATGGCCATGTTGAGGAGTGATGAGTGTTGATTGATGTAGTTTTAGAATAGCATGCCTGTCCCCCTCACTTTGGGCTTGGGGAAAATGCTGTTTGAATATTTTCTGTTTTAGAAATATCCACTCCAATGGTGCCATCCTAAGCCGAGTTACACCCTTCGAATCCCATTGAAACCAGTGGGCTTAGAAGTGAGTTAACTCTGTTTAGGATGGCACTGATAGTCATACATATTCATTTGGTACCATAGTCACACTTACCAGTAGCAATATGTAGACAGAATATAGAATGTACTGTTTGCTATAGGTATTCTTTGCAGCACAAATATACCTTACTGTCTCTTAGATGCCAAGGCATTTCGTTTTACTCTGGCTTTTATACTACAGGACTTTATCTTTCTAACATTTTTATATTATAGCCTGATTCATGTTTTGTGGATTTTTCGGCTGCTCAGTGGTTGTTTTATTCTGTTTTTATGCCAATGGCTTGTTTTTAATGACTTGTTTCTTATATTGATAATTTACGTTGCATTTTACAGTTTCGTGATATTACTTTGACTTGTTAGTCATCTTGAGCAAGATTTTGGAGCTGCATCGTATCAATTCCCTAAATGAGCAAACAAACAAATCTTGTGCACTGTCCATAGTTTAAGATGTAAATTCAAGTATATGAATTACTAAGAATACATACAGTTTTTTCCTCTGTTTCTTCCTATATATGGGGTCTGTCCTGCAAATACACAATGCAGTCTCTCACATTGATTTGGTCCAAATTGATTGGTGCAGCAGTGCGGGGAAGGGTTTTGCCTACTGCTTAGTTCTGGTACATTTAAGAGTAACTACATGTCACATAATTGAATCTCCTGCAGGTTTATTTAAGGTGAAAAAGTGAGGGTGGTGGCCAGTTTGGTTTGAGATCATGTTTTAAACACCTTCCATGCTAAGATGTAGCATGTACTGTTTTCCCAACAAAAGTCTGTGTCCCTCACACAGATATCCCAGGCTCCTGTTATCCGTGATACAGGGGAAAATACAGATGCTTGCATTGTTGCCATTGCTAATAGCAGCTTGAGGAGGAGTGTGGTGGATCTCTATTGAAGAAATATTGATGAAGCTGAAGTTGATTCCCAGTTCCCAGTTCCTTATTCGCAGTTCCTAGTTCCTTATTCGCGTCGTCAATAACGCTGAAGTTGGTTCGTCAATAACTCTGAAGTTGGTTCCCAGTTCCTTATTCGCAGTTCCTAGTTCCTTATTCGCTTCATTATTGATGAATCTGAAGTAGGTTCCCAGTTCCCAGTTCCTTATTTGCAGTTCCTAGTTCCTTATTTGCAAAGCCAAAGAAAAATATTGTGGAGAAATTGAAAAGCTCCGAACCCCAAAATGAAGTTTGCAGGGCCACATATTATACACCTCCAGATTCAGCAGACTCAGCCCTCTAAGTGGACCTATATTGGGTCATCCTACAAAACCCAGATTTTGAGTTAACAGCTTCAAAATAGTGTGTCCCCAAAACAATTCAATAAGAAGAAAAGGGTGGCAACAGCAGCAGAAAAAATCTTTGGATCACCCCAAATCACACAGCCCTGAACTCCAGAGACTGTTCCCTACAAGAGGACATGTGCTGGTGCTGATCCAGTCTCTGGTTCTGGAGCTGAGGCCTCCTAGTTCATCTTTTCCCCAGAACCTTGTATTAGACATTGCTGTGAATAAGGAACAGGGAAACATAAGAGCCCTCTGCACCCCCAAATAATCTTTGGATCACCACAAATCACACAGCCCTGAACTCCAGAGACTGCCCCCGAGAAGAGGACATGTGCTGGTGCTGATCCAGTCTCTACTTCTGGAGCTGAGACCTCCTATTTCACCTTTCTCCCAGAATCTTGCATTAGACATTACTGTGAATAAGGAACTGGGAAATATAAGAGGCCTCTGCACCCCCAAATAATCTTTGGATCACCACAAATCTCACAGCCCTGAACTCCAGAGACTGTCCTCTGCAAGAGGACATGTGCTGGTTCTGATCCAGTCTCTACTTCTGGATAGGGTTGCCAGCTCCAAGTTGGGAAATTCCTGGAGATTTGGAGCATGAAACCTAGAGAAACCTGGAGAAAGTGGGTTTGGGGGAGGAAAAGGACCTTGGCATGGCATAATTCCATAGAGTCCACCCCCCCCCCCAAAGTAGCCATTTTCTCCAGGTGAACTGTTCCCTGTGGCCTGGAGACCAGTTGTAATTCCAGGAGATCTCCAGCCACTACCTGGAGGCTGGCAACCCTACTTCTGGAGCTGAGGCCTACTATTTCATCTTTCTCCCAGAACCTTGCATTAGACATTGCTGTGAATAAGGAACTGGGAAATATAAGAGGCCTCTGCACCCACAAATGATCTTTGGATCATCACAAATCACACAGCCCTGAACTCCAGAGACTGTCCCCTACAGGAGGACATGTGCCGGTTCTGATCCAGTCTCTAGTTCTGGAGCTGAGGTCTACTATTTCACTTTTCTCCCAGAACCTTGCATTAGACATTGCTGTGAATAAGGAACTGGAAAATATAAGAAGCCTCTGCACCCCCAAATAATATTTGGATCACCACAAATCAAACAGACATGAGTTCCAGAGACTGTCCCTCACAACAGGACATGTGCTGGTGCTGATCCAGTCTCTGGTTCCGGAGCTGAGGCCTCCTTTTTGGCCTGCCTCCCAGAACCTTCTATCAGACATTGCTGGGGAACTGGGGAACTGGGGAAAATAAAACCTTCTACGTAGGGTTGCCAGCTCCAAGTTGGGAAATTTCTGGAGGTTTGGGGAGTGAAGCCTGGAGAAAACTGGGTTTAGTGAGGGAAAGGACCTCAGCATGGTATAATTCCATAGAGTCTACCCTCCAAAGTAGCCATTTTCTCCAGCTGAACTGATCTCTGTGGCCTGGAGAGAACTTGAAATTCTGAGAGATCTGCAGCCACCACCTGGAGGCTGGCAAACCTACCTCTATGCCTCAAAACAATCTTTGGATCACCCCAACTCACACAGACCCCAACTTCAGAGACTACCCTCTGCAAGAGGACATGTGCGGGTTCTGATCCAATCTCTACTTCTGGAGCTGAGGCCTACTATTTCACCTTTCTCCCAGGACCTTATTTTAGACATTGCAGTGAATAAGGAACTGGGAAACATAAGAGGCTTCTGCACCCTCAAATAATGTTTGGATCACCCCAAATCATACAGCCCTGAACTCCAGAGACTGTCCCCTACAAAAGGACATGTGCTGGTTCTGATTCAATCTCTACTTCTCGAGCTGAGGCACGAAGCTGAAGTTGGTTCCCAGTTCCCAGTTCCTTATTCGCAGTTCCCAGTTCCTTATTTGCAAAGCCAAAGAAAAATATTGTGGGGAAACTGAAAAGCTCTGAACCACAAAATGAAGTTTGCAGGGCCACATATTATACACCTCCAGATTCAGCAGACTCAGCCCTCTACGTAGACCTATACTGGGTCATCCTACAAAACCCAGATCTTGAGTTAACAGCTTCAAAATAGGGTGCCCCCAGAACAATTCAATAAGAAGAAATGGGTGGTAGCTGCAGCAGGAAGAAACTTTGGATCACCCCAGATCACACAGCCCTGAACTCCTGAGACTTTCCCCTACAAGAGGGCATGTGCTGGTGGTGATCCAGTCTCTGGTTCCGGAGCTGAGGCCTACTATTTCACCTTTCTCCAGAACCTTGTATTAGACATTGCTGTGCATAAGTAGCAGGGATATATAAGAGTCCTCTGCACCCCCAAATAATCTTTGGATCACCACAAACCACACACCTGAACTCCAGAGACTGCCCCCCAGAACTGGACATGTGCTGGTGCTGATCCAGTGTCTCGTTCCGGAGCAGAGGCCTCCTGTTTCACCTTTCTCCTAGAGCCTTGTATTAGACATTGCTGTGCATAAGGGAAATATAAGAGGCAGAAGGGGGCTCGTGAGAGCAAGTGTTACCACTTAAAATCAGGCATTGAAATGGATAAGTTAACACTCTAGTCCAGGCTCCAAATCTGAGCAGGCCCAAGACCTGATCTGCTTATAAACAGAAGCTGTTCCCAATACAGGCTTCTGGGAGGCAGCACAAATAAGAGGTCAAAGCTCCAGAACAGTCTCTGGAGTTCATGTCTGTGTGATTTGTGGTGATCCAAAGATTATTTGGAGGTGCAGAGAGCTCTGATGATTCCCAGCTCCTTATTCACAGCAATGTCTAATACAAGGTTCTGGGAGAAAGGTGAAATAGTAGGCCTCAGCTCCGGAACTAGAGACTGGATCACCACCAGCTAGGGTTGCCAGTCTCCAGGTAGTGGCTGGAGATCTCACGGAATTACAACTTGTCTCCAGGCCACAGAGATCAGTTTACCTGGAGAAAAGGGCTACTTTTGGGGGTGGACTCTATGGAATTTTGCCATGCCAAGGTCCTTTCCCTCCCCAAACCGCACTTTCTCCAGGCTTCTCCAGGTTTCACCCCCTAGATCTCCAGGAATTTACCAACTTGGAGCTGGCAACCCTACCACCAGCACATGTCCTGTTGTGGGGGACAGTCTCTGTAGTTCAGGGCTGTGTGATTTGGGGTGATCCAAAGGTTTTTTTCCGCTACAGCTGCTGCTCCTTTCTTCTTATTGAATTGTTCTGGGGGCACCCTATTTTGAAGCTGTTAACTCAAGATCTGGGTTTTGTAGGATGACCCAGTATAGGTCTACGTAGAGAGCTGAGTCTGCTGAATCTGGAGGTGTATAATATGTGGCCCTGCAAACTTCATTTTGGGGTTCAGAGCTTTTCAGTTTCCTCACAATATTTTTCTTTGGCTTTGCAAATAAGGAACTGGGAACCAACTTCAGCTTTGTCCCCTCAGCAAAAACAAGAATCCTTCACACATGCTTATACATACATACACATACAATCTAAAACAAAGGGTAAGCTCTAAATTTTGTGGGCCCTAGGCACAATATCTCCTGTATACCACCTCTTGGACTTTCTCATCCCTCTTTGCCCATTTCTTCCCCCCGTCCCCCCACACACTGTTGTCTTAAAGATGTTCTCCTCTAGCATCTCTCTGACTAGAAAATGCCCCAGAGGTGACTGAGACATTGTGTGGCCCTCTGGGGACATCTCCCATTTCCTATGTATGTGTGTATGAGAGAGAGAGAGAGAGAGATGTAGTCTACTGTTTCCTCTTGGAGTGTATGCGACCAGGAAAATAGGAGATAATCTTGGGAGCCCCTCAGAGACTGCTGGGGATTTGGGGGATGATCTCTCATTTCCTGGTGGGAACAGATGAACCAAGTATCTTTTGGTAGAAGAATGGGCCTTTTGCCAGGTTGTACGCCTCAGCAGATGCCTGTCCATGCTGGACCCTGATGCTGACCCTGCTAAAGCATATGGTAATAAGAAAATGATACAGTTGTTGGAAAATCTCTTCCCTTCTTTGAAAGTACTTTCCTCTTGAGGTCCTTATACCTCCAAGGGCTCCTCATGCTTAAGAAGTATTTGCCTAAGTGTTTTGGCAATATTCCAGTTTGGATAATTACACTCAGCCTAATTTAATAGTTTTATCTGGATGTTTGTGTTCTTCCTTTTGCATTCTACAATATTGTGGGGTTATGCTGTTAAAAGTTGGTTGCATTTAGGAGAGAGGGTAGAGGCAATTCGATTTAGAGATACAAGTAAGGCTTTAATGATCCCTGATTTGTGAAGTTATTGTACACATAGCAATTCCAAGCCCAACATTGTTAGGAGGTGAACTGGAAAAGAAATAAAAGTGAATTTGTGCTTCCATTAAGATTGTTTTCAGACATCAAGGCAGCAATAAATCAGACTATGGTGTTCCAAGGAGATCAGGGTCGAATCCACATTCACCTATTACCCGCATTTTTTAACGGAAATCTTCCGTTTGTCTCCAATCCACAAATTTCTCTTCTCCATTCACATTCATGCTTCCAATGCGTCTTTCTCGCGTGTTCCTCCGGTCACACAGCCACTGGAAAAACCGCTTTTGTGGGCGGGACCTCATTTTCCCGCCCATTTTAAAAAAAATTTTGAACGCACTTTTCCGTTATTTCAATTTTACCATATAAGGAAACATCATCAAAGCGATATATCACATGAACACTTGGAAAGCAATTGGTGCTCGTTTTCGGGCAGGGGATTTAAAAAAACGATAAAAAGGGAAGGATTTAGGAAAAAACTCTTTGTGGGTGTTAGTGGATGGTCGGTTTGGTTGGTGTCAGTGCTTTGTGTGATGGTCATGGATCCCATAATTGCTATCATTGCTCATGTTATGTGGATCTTAATGGAGTGGCAGACGCAGATGCTGCTGGCCTACCAGCGGTACTCTGTTCAAAGGCAGGGCCGCCGCCAGGATTTTTTTCCAGAGTTCTGGAACCACCGTTGCCTGGGCGCATTCAAGAAGACGGCAGTGCCAGCAGTTTCTGCAGCAGTTCCTGCTTGCTGAGATGGAGGAGCTGAGGCAGCACTGGGTGTACCCACACAGCACGGACTGGTGGGAAAACATTGTGATGGTGCACTGGGATGACCATCGCTGGATGTGCCGCTTCCGAATGTCCAAGAGCACGTTCATCGAGCTGGTGGAGGCTCATTTAAGCTGCAATTTTTTTTGATCGAATCTTTGGCATAACGATATTATGCTAAATAGAAACCAATGCCTTATTTCGTTGGGGCATTAACGGAGATCTAATATTCCCAGACGTGTGTTAACCCATTGTTGTTGTAACCACCAATCAACTCAAGCACTGTCAATAATTTAGGATATTTCATTTTGCTATATCGATAGGAAGAATCTTGCAAGAAATAAATAAAAATGTATTTTTTTTATTCATCAGTACTGCGTAAAAGCAATGCTTTGATAAGAATAAATTAATCTTTTTAAAAAGACGTGCCAAATGTTAGAACATCATCCCAGGCAATATTCGAGCTAATGTGAAGTGTCATAGGGGACTGAGTATACGTGGGGAAAGCAGGGAAGCCTGATAGCTGTGCTGCTATGTGATCTTTATTGCGCAGGAATATACGCCGTAATTTTGCTATTACATTGATCTAGAGAAAAATAAAAAATAGAAAAAAAACAGGGAGTTGCGCGAGGCTGGTATTAGGCTACATTGCCAAAAAAAGTTTTAGACACAACCAGAAATGATTTCGAAGACATCTGAGTTATAATTCCCAGACAATGAAAGAAAAAATGAAAAACAGTCATTAACAGACTACGGAGCACTTGATAATAGAATCGGCCAATGGGAATGCAGGGAACGGCCAGAAATACTTGAATGGGGGTGGTTTAAAAAAAAGGCGCGTAAATTGCGCTTGTAGGCGTTCACGTCCACCATGAAATTCCTGCAAGAAAACAGTGACTGAAGATCCGAGAGGAATGCGGAAGAGATGTGTGTAATGTGACCGGCACTCGAGAATGCGGGGAAAAGGTGGGAAAAATGCGTTAAAAGAGGAGTAATGTGGATTCGGCCCATGTTACCTAGTGTAATAATGCATTGGTATCTTTTTAATCTGCAGATGATTGTTTGGCAATGAAGATATATTGCATGCAGGTAGTCCCAGAAATGGAAAACATAACAAAAACTGGTGTTACTGGTCAGGGCATTTATTCTGGAGTTTTTGGGGTCTGGAGATGTTTGATGTAGGTACAAGTGAAGTTTCTGTGCTGGTCTACAGAAAATGTAAATGGTTCTGATGGACTTTGTGTTGAGTATTTAGGGTTATAGTCGTTGCTTTACCTGAAGATGTCCATGGCCCTTGCACATATATAGCTAGTTGGCAAAACAAAATAACTGCAAACGTGTGAGATGAATAGACAGAAGAATTTTGTGCACCGTTAAATATTGCAAGCCTACTAATGTATTAAAACATCTCAACCACTTTGGACGGTCATTCTGGTCCAAACTACACATTACACCAGAGATCACAGTAGGTTTTAAAGTAGTAATGTGGCAGCTGTGGAATTTACTGGCAGTGGATGTAGTGCTGGCCACAAGTAAAAATGGCTTTAAAGGGAGAAGAGGTAGAGAAATTAATGGAAGAGATGTCCATCAAGGGCTATTCACCATGATGAGTAAAGGGACATCCCACAGAAAAGCGGCAGCAAGCTTCTGAATGCGGGTGCTAAAAGGCAGCATTAGGGAAGGCATCTGTCTCTATGCCATATTTGTTTGGTCTTCCCAGGCCGATGTATGAAATACATTGCTAGACTAGATGGAATGCTAGTCTGACCCACAAGATTCTACTTATATTCATTCATGCACCAGCCTCAGCAGTTTATTTAAGCAGCGGAAAATATTTTGCTTAGTCTTGCTTTTAGGACTTGACAGAAAGAAGGGGAGATTTTATTTTGTTAGGTTTGGGCAGCATTTCTGAACTTAGAATTTCTGTTTATCTGTATCTGATTTGGGTTTAAACGTGCCAATCATGAACTTCATCTGCTTATGGAGGTGAATCGTTTTATGTCTTCCCCTTCCCCCAGCAGGACTCTAAAGATCACCGAAAAGCCAATTTGGGGCATCAAGCCCTGTTGCAAGGCATGAGGAGTAGCAGTAAGGAACCAGATTATATTACTCCCTTTCCTTCTTCTGTGAATTCTCTCTTCTATGCACTATACTTCCTCAATTCTTCCTCCTTACTTTAACCCCCCCCCCCCAATTTTGTCCATGCCCTTACCTGGATAGCTCAAGCCAGCCCAATCTCCACCAAGGAAGTCCAGGCAGGCACTGGCTAACCACCTCTGAATGTCTTTTGCCTTGAAAACCCTATGAGGTTGCTACCTGATAGCACTTTTCTACCACCACAGTTTGTCCACAGGGCTATCGTGACCCCAGCAATTTTGCAGGAGTCGTAAGCGGCTATTGGCAGAAAGGGAAGCAAGCAAAAAGCACTTTCTGCTGATGGTATATATAATACCAACTGTTTTAATATAGACACATATTGAAAGAATGATCAAAGTAAACAGACAGTGATTCCAAGCAAATTAAAACTGTTAATATAAAGCAAGGGTGGTAGTTTCCTAATATGTTACGATCCACCATGTTCCCTTGGGACAGATGGGATGTAAATCCAAATAAATAACTATCTCGATGTGCATGCCTTATATAGCCTATTGTACATTGAGCATCTATATCCTAAACACCTTGATCCCCATTCCCAAGCAAATTAGTGGTACTCACACTCTTTAAAATCAAGGGGTCCTTTAAAAAGTTAATTTGTGACAAATCCCTTGTGTTTCAATGAGACTGATGCATGACTTTCTCTGAACTGGGATCATTAGGCAGAAATAAATGCTTCTAGAATAAAGCAATTCAAATACGAAAGTCAATTGGACTCCCCCTCCTCCCACAATCTCAGAGCCAAGCTAGAAGTGATGAATTACACTTGAATGGCAAGTGAAATTCCTCCCTGTTCACATGTGCGCCACACAATTGCGTGGAGCGCAAGTGGAGCACAAGTGAACAGGGAGAAATACATGTGAGTCTGTTCACTTGCCATTCAAGTGTAATTCGTCACTTCTAGCTTGGCTCTCAGTGCTGTCCAGTGTTCTGCATCCTTAAGGCTCCTTGATATCTGTGAAGTACCTATGCAGATGGACAGGATTGTAATAGGGAGCAGTCCTAAGCAGGTCTATTAGGAACTAACAGTGCAATCCTAAGAAGAGTTACCCCAGTCTAAGCCCATTGAAATCAATGGACTGGAGTAACTTTGCTTAAGATTGCACTGTAAGTCCTATTTATGGAGCTTATATGCAGGAAAGTGTTCTTAGGACCTCAGCAGAAGTAAATAAGTCATGTCGTATGTATTCAGAGTTCAATGAGTTAAATCTGTCAGCTACTTACAAGAAAGTCTGTTATCTGATAATAATCAATATCAAAATTTCAGTCCAGATTTTTTTCCTTTTTCTTTTTTTTAAAAAAAACAGACTGCACAACTAACACTTTGGCACAAGGTTGAAGGGGGAAAGCTGGGCCAGCTGACTGATGAGCACCCATCGTTTTTAATTAATTGGGTTGAAAAATGTTTTGTGTCAGGCTGAATTTAGGAGCTCACTCAGCTGTGATTTTTCAGGATGTCTCTCTCTCTCTCTCTCTCTCTCTCTCTCTCTCTCACACACACACACACACACACACACGTGCGTGCGCACACATGCACACACACACATGGACAGACGTGGACCTTTCTGCACCCAGCATTTCTTTGGGAACTGGAAAAATACCACACATGGAAGATATACTAGATCAGATATAGAATTCTAATCAATTTAAAATGCTAATTGTGAAATGAAAATGTAGTCGAGATTCTGAAAGTGTGTATGTGTGTTGTGCTCCTTTTAGTTGGGTAACTGTCACGCTTTTAATTAGACAACTCAGTGAAATTTCTAAATAAATGCACAGTTACATAGAACTGCTGTTTTGAAGGCAGTGAGTGAATATAACTGTTTCTCACTTAAATAGCTATAGACAATTGGAAATCATATTAAACATATGTACAAAACTGAGGGGTGTGCATCTGTAGGATGTCTGAAGGCAAGCGATTAAGATGGGGGTCATCCTCTCCAGTTCTGCATATGTGTGTCTATGCAAATCGTAGGGAGAATTTGTGGAATATATCTGGGTTGCTCTTAAAAATAAATGAATGTATCTGTCATCTTACTCTTAACGGAATCATTTCTGATATACTCTTTGTTCCTGCCGTTACGGGCTTCAGTCGAAGGGTTCTTTGTATTAACTTTTTTAAAGTTACATTACAAAGAGGTTTTAAGATTTCCCAACAGGGTTTTTTTAATTTAAACAGGAGCGTTTGATCTCAAACCTGCTGAGGCCTAGTGAAATCCTTACCAATTCTCCAGTTACTCTTCACTACTGGAATTTGAAAAGACCCACCTGAAGGATTTAACTCACTGTATGGTTTCTGCCATCCTTTTAGATCGTTCTATTCATGTCGACAGTGAGGGGGTCTAGGGCACCCTTTGTGATCTGTTAAGTAGCCTAAGGTGCCCTTTGCATAAGATGTATTCCTGAGGAAATAAAAAACAGGAGGACACAAACCTATATACCTTATTTCCTGCTATCTTCACTTAAAGGATGAGTGCAGGGGGTCTTCTTAACATCCTTTGCTACCTAAATACCTTTTGGACATGGGAGCTCAATAAAAGAACTTTCATTGCATCTATTACCCTACTGTGGTGCATAGCAAATTAGATTTAAAAGGGTACTTTTTCCCTTACAGCTATTTCTATCATTTTCTTTAAATTTTCAATTTAGTGTCTAGTGACAGAATATTCCATAATGTACTTTAGAACTATATAACACCAATTATGCTAACTGTGAACATTATTTCAAAAGAATTAGAGTTTTATTAAGTTATAGACAAACCATTGGGGAAAAGGTCAGGTTAGACACGGAAAGAGAAGCTTTGTGAAAGTCAACGTTAGAAACTCAAGAATATGAAGTTCTTTTTTTTTTAATCCCTACATTTTGTAGAAAAGACACAGCATGGATTTTGTTTCCGAAATGATCTTTGTTAATTAGATGAGAGTAAACCGTGTTCCCTTGTTATTTCACATCTATGTATCTCTCCATTAAGAACTACTGTTGACTATTATCTGTTGCACTGAAACATTATTTTTAATTTTGAGTCACTGAGTAGCACAAATGATTGCTCTGTAGTTGCTTTGTAGATAAAAAGCTCAGTTAGCTGAACAGCTTTGAAAGAGTATAACAGACTGAAAATCATGTTATGCCTTCCAGGATCTTCTAATACCAAAGCTAGAGACTTTGTGGTAAGGCTATGCATTCTCTCTCTCTCTCTCTCTCTCTCTCTGTCACACACACACACACAGAGAGAGAGAGAGAGAGAGAGAGAGAGAGAGAGAGAGACGTTCAATGTAGAATTAAGCCATAAAAAAAGAAATGCAAAGCGGTGCAATCCATGCGCTTTGTCTAAAGTGATCATCTTAATTTTACACTGTGACATGCATTAGTAAAAGCAGTGGAAGGGTTATATTACAGGTTGTGTAAACAATTAATTAATGGGGCACTATTTAAAAAGTTCATAACTGATTAAACAATTTAGGAGTATTTTATTTTTCAAAAAATTGTCTCCCCAAAATATTCACTGTTGATTTCTAAATACCAGATTCCATAAACTAACCTTATTTAAATATCTTCATATTTTACATGAGCTGGGCAGATATCCTCTTTTAATTCTATAAAATTCTCAATTCCCTTTTCTAGCTGATATCTGAATGTGGAAATAAGCCAATTCAAGGGGTTGGCATGGACTTTTCACTGACCAACATCATCTTATATGTGTATGAGAGTATCACAGGTTCCTTCTCCTCCTTTCAATATTCTTACTCCATCCTGCAGTCTTTTGGTGAGACCCTGTTCCAGATTATGGCTTGGATACTACAGAACATTTCTGCTAATGAAAGGGATTTCCGTGAGTGGAACTCAATTTCCTTGCCCCTCCCCCATGCTGCTTCTGGAAAACAGGGGACCCCCAGGAACAACATGACAGGAGAGTCCCAGGTCTGCAGGGGGAGGGAAAATCTATTTCTAGAAATCTTACACAGGATCCGGCCTCGTATCTTTTATCCAGGTAAAACCATCTATAGTGCCATCTTAAGCAGAGTTTCACTTGTCAAAGCTCACAGACATAAAAGTATGTAACTCGTCTTAGGACAGCACCACAAGTGTAGGGAAAATGTCTTTTCTGTTTTGGCACAGCACTCTAAGAACACTTTCTGAAGGAAAGTTGTAGCCAGCCTTCATTACCATGTAGGGCTACCTTGTTTCCAGGTGAGCTTCAAATAAAAAATGAGAAATCAGTGATTTTTTTCACAACAACTCAAACGTCTATAACCCCCTAGCCAAACTCAATTATCTATGTGTATTTTAATGTCCATGAATTGCTAGTATTAGAAATACATAAACTGTATGCAAACAGTTAATTTAAGTTCAAAAGCATTTATAGTCAGGGCTTTTTTTCAGCTGGAACGTGGTGGAGCGGAGTTCCAGAACCTCTTGAAAATGGTCACATGGCTGGTGGCCCCACCCCCTGATCTCCAGACAGAGGGGAGTTTAGATTGCCCTCCACACTGCTGGAGCGGCACGGAGGGCGATTTAAACTCCCCTCTGTCTGGAGATCAGGGGGCGGGGCCACCTGCCATGTGACCATTTTTGCCGAGGGTGATTTAAACTTTTAAAAACTCCCCCCTTGTTCCAGCTGACCAAAAGTGACATCATTGGTCCTGGGAGCATGCACGCACTTTGTGCACGCACATGTGGTACTAGGGGCACCACATCCCTCCAAGAGTTGCCCCTTGTGCAGGCAACCCACTGAGATCCACCACCTCTTTTCCCAGAAAAAGAACTGCTGATAGTTAATACTTTTCTTACTGTACAATTTGTTACTGAGAGTTGATAAGAGACACCCAATTAAAGTATTTTGGAAATGGTAACCTCAAAATATTTGCTTCCTGAATATTTAAATTAATGTATCCACGTAGAGATACCACACTTTTAGATTTTTTTAAAATCTTGCAGAAAAAGTTGGTTATAATTTCCAAATTTCCAAACCAAGCATTTCCGAGCACACTTATGAATTCTCGTTTGGGGCGGCGGGATGGTGGTGGTGATGCTTCAACATTAGTACAGAATCAGCATACCCTTATTTTCCAGCTATAAACTATAACGTAAATAAGACATAACTAAAGTTGAAAGGTTTGTGCAAGAAGTATAACTGTCTTTTAGTTGTAAAGGGTGTTTCTGATACAGGCTACAGTAGCTGTGTGAGTTTGTCACAGCAAAAAATAAACATGAATCTTGTGGCACTTTAAAGACTAATTAAATTTTACTTCAGAAGAAGCCTTTGTGTAGTAGAGAGACTACTACTTCAGATGAATCTGCAAAAGTTGGCTCTAATCCACAAAAGCTTATGCTGGAATAAAATTTTGTTAATCTTTAAAATGTCACAAGACCTGTTTATTTTGTACCCAGTCAGTACTTTTAGTACTGATTATCTGAGTTAATGTGTTCAGAGCAACAGCCATTACATCTAGCATTATACAGCCCCAGAAAATGGCATCTACCAACAATGAAGAAATTGCTGAAGAGTGAGAAGCAGTGTTCTTTTGGGTAATTTCATATTTTGTGCTTCATGCGTTATTACAATACATTCCAGGTAACAACTCTATTGAGCCTAGAATGACTGGAGGCCACAGAAGGCAAAGGGAGTTCTATTCCAAGCTCTCTGTTACCAGCTTCTTTCTGCGACCTTTGGTAAGTAACTTAACCTGTTGTCCTCGGTATCCCCAGCAAAATAGGAGACCTTAATGCTTTTCTAGTAGGATAACAGGGCTTAATACTTACCTAATGGGATAATATTGCTTACCTACCTACCTCATGAGGGTGTTGTGAGGATTAATTAGTTAATGTTTGTTAAGTGCCTTGGGGAAGGTAAGCAGCACAGAGTAGATGAGTTAAGCATTATTGTGGCAGAACGACACCAAGGGTTTAAAATTGACAGTATCTATCTATCACTAGTAATTTGAGACTTATGTAGTGGATAGTTTTTCCAGGTGCAAAGATATCCTTTGGACTTTCAAATACCCCCAGCTTGAACTGGCTTTTCATTTCATTTTTAGTTGAAATGAGGACCTACTATTCTGAATAAATGTTGTAACTTCCCTGCTTTTTATTTGGTACCAGGCTGATTTTTTAAGGCCAAGAAACCAAACTTTGAGGTTCTGCAATTTTTTGGTTTTTGGCATCTTTCAGCCTCCAGCCTCAGAAAGAATTCCTAGACAGTTCCTGAAATCTCTTAAAATCCAGTACATCTCTCTCAGCGTGGTGTGTTTTATATTGGTTGTTCCTGTTTAAAAAAGGAACAGGGGATCTTATTAAAAAGTTGGATCTGCAAAAGAAAAGTGATATATTGCTGGGCTAAACACCAGGATTTGGTTGGCTGTAAGACTAGCCCTTACATTTCTACAACAGGAAAAACACAAGATTCATAACTGGGATGAAAAATCACCCTAACCCCCAAAGCTCTGCATATGGATATTGTGTTATTCTGAAATATAATAGAGAACAGTCTCTGTAATCAAGAGTATGTCAAAGAAAATGGCATCTGAGAGAAAAAGTTAGCCAGAATGGGGAAAACACAACAAAACTTGACCCAACTTAAAACTCACTGTCAATTTCACAGCTGCCATAACAACCAGGGTGACCTAGTATGAAGCCAGCTAGGAAGTCAGGTGCTGCTACATGCTACATGCTACAAAACATGCTACAAAGAAAATGTTCCCAATTACTTGGCATTTGGTCCTTTAGCTGCACTGCAACCCATTGTGGGCCTGTGGGCCATGGAGCCAACTGGGTCTGCTGGAGAAAGTTAGAGTGAAACTGTCAACATGGGCTTTTCAAGTTAGAGTCAATTATGTGGAATGGGTAGTTGTGACACACCCTTAGTTTTGCACTGGTATTGTTTAAAAAATGATAACTCAGTAAAGACAGGTTTGTTCTGTAGAGCACAGAAAGTAGATTTAGTTCTGCTTATGTGTGAATAAGCTGCCAACTTTGAAGCTTGTGATTTTCTTCAAGGTTAATAGTTCTGTATGCCCTGTGGCAAAAGGATTAAAGGCAACACAACAATGTCCTGTGTTTAACAGGATGGCAAGAAAGAGACAGAAGCAATCAATATTTAAAATGGGGTGGGGAGCTTATGGTGTGGCATTATTTTGTCTGGAATAAAACATCTAAAGTAGAATAGCAGCACTCCTAGTGGTAGGGAAGGTGGATCTCATTGCCATCTTACTAACCAGCCTCTTTGTTCGTGCTACAGATGACTGAGTGGATCATTCGTTTACTGAAACAGCATGTATCAAAACAAATGGGCTTGTTGGTTTATTGGATACACTCAGAGTAGTCTAAGGTTTCAAACTGAGCAACTTGCTCAAGATGGATAAATGGACAAAGATGGATCAAAGTATCACTTCATTTCCCAGTGATATTGATTTTGTTTTACGTTCTTCAAACTGTTTCATC
This sequence comes from Eublepharis macularius, assembly GCF_028583425.1. Classification (NCBI taxonomy): domain Eukaryota; kingdom Metazoa; phylum Chordata; class Lepidosauria; order Squamata; family Eublepharidae; genus Eublepharis; species Eublepharis macularius. Next base: position 180,754,669 of record NC_072791.1, on the reverse strand, counting down.
CTTATGTGACCAGTCTTGTGAAGCAAGGCCTCTGAGAACAATTGGTGGACATACACTGTGATAGATATGGCAGCACTGTCCTCATAGGTTACTTTGTCAATGAGGGTCAGTTGGTCACATGATAATACCAGAATGCGGTTCAAGTGCATCTGTGTAGAGACTGTCATATTGTGAGATGGCATTAATCTATGTCTCATCTGCAACAAGAGAAAACTGCCAAAATTATAGTAAGCAAAAGATAAGTAATCTTATAACCCAATCAAGTACGGAATTCTGCCTGAGTTGACTGTACCAATATCCTCACATATTGATCTGGCTAAGTGAATTGGGCCTGTGTGTGTGGAAAAGGCAGAAAGAGAGTCAACTTGGATATGTGGGAGGTTCTGATAAATTAGATTGGGTTAGGAGGGGAATTCCTTAATTTGTGTTTCCATCTGGGTGCTTTAAGGCTGTCATGAGGAAGTATTAAATGTTAAGAGTTCCCTCATTAAGCCTTCAGGAAGCTGTCTGCTTGTTAACCATTACCGCTCATTTGCCTTCCCTTTACAAAACCGCTGAGGTTAAATATTAAGCGCCTGCAGTGAAGGACACCTGTATTTGCTGGTCCCTTTATGTGACTGTAGGAAAAAAAAAAGCTTTACAGCTGTCTAAATTAGCATAATTAAATCCACATCAATTAAAAAAGGGGAAAGAAAAAAAAACCTTCAATCACCTCTCTCCCCTTCACATGCAGATAGTGGCATTTGTCTAAGGTGGTAAGAGACAAAGGGACTTTTCGAACAGCTGAAAACCTGCCTGAAAGGAAGAGCAATAGGATTTGTATATTGTCCCATGGTTCACCTTAACACTAGTGGAAGTGATTAGTGGTGGCTGTTTGAGCCTAAAGAACTACGGCCCCTTTTTGCATTTCAATTATCCTAGAATGCAGGACTGGGCATTGGAAGGAGTGCATTTTACAAGGTGCCTCAGCTCCTATTGCTCTTTTATTCCCCCCTTCTCCCCACATGCAGACTAATGGTGAGGGGTGGGGATAAACAAAGCATGGCATTATGGTATGGGCCTTTTCACCACCCCCCAGTTCCACTTCTCTGCTCCTTTCCCCCCCCCCCCATGTGTTTTGTTTTGTTTTACATGGGGAAGCCCCAATGACCCCAGTCTAGCAACAAGGCGGCTCTGTGTGGTGCTACCAAAAGAGAATTCCTCCAGATGAAAACTGACATGGGGTTCAGGGGTTAATTTCTGGAACAGGCACATTTGCATACAAATGAAAAATGATGGAATTTCTCTTCTCCTAAATTTTCAATGTCATCAGCATCAAACAGCAGTCAGTGCTCCCTTGCTGTTTGAAGAATATTCATTACTTCAGAAGAAGGGGCACCTTGTTTGGTATTAATCTCCTCTGCAGGTCAATGACTTAATTTGCTAAACTTCATCTGAAGTGCCATTCACTTTCTGAGTTCTCAGCTATTCTTTGTTATTTTTCATAACATGCACTTAAGGCTCTTTTTTTTAAAAAAAAATGTGAAAGGGGATACACTTCTCCAGAAAAATGGGGGAAAGGACAGCAAAATGACATTTTAAAAGAAGATTTTCTGTAATCAAATTTATAAACTGCCTATCACTATCTTACATTGGTTACCCTACTAGATATATGGCTTGTTCATGTTTTTAAATGTATATATATTTTACTCTAATGTGCATGTTTAAGGAGAAAACTAACATTTTCCTTGTAAAACAGAAGCACAAAAGGACATCTGTTGTCTTGGGCAACAAGGTTACTGGGTGTCATGGTTCTAACAAAAGGTAACAACCAAAACAGTGATTAATCCTCCAAAGAGAATCTTACACTCTTTTTGAGCTCTGTCCTCTGGCTGTTCTCACCTAAAAAGCCTGTGACTGAGGATGTACTTCTCAAAACTTCAGAGTGTTATATCTTTATTTTTCCACTTCTCTCTGAGTGTCTATAAAGAGTACTTAGCATCCTATTTCCCTGTGGGCTTCATCCTTCTGTCTGAAGTAGGTTGTCTGGGAGTCTTTTCAGAGTATTCAAGTACGGAGCTGTTGGACAGGGATTCTTTTTGTTGTTTTTATTACTGGCAACTTTTAAGGTCTCCCTTCCCCCCTTCAAATGTATACAATATAAACAACTTACCTAATCCACAACATTCTCACCAAGACCTAATGAGAAACTGTTAGCAAAGAAAGGGAAAGACATAAAGAGCAAGTCAGCATCAGAGAAGAGAAAGAGGAAGTAAATATAAAGAAGTATTTCCGTTTAAAGGGCACTTAGAGTCTCTAGAACTTTTTCTTCCTCAGTATTTAGCCTTGATAGTTTTCAAGGTTGAATTTGTGATCAAGCTATAGCTTGCATATTTCTTCATGGTGCCTTTAGCTATCTTATGATTTGTTCTGGACTCATTGGCAAGATCAGACAAAATGGCTGCCACGCTGGAGAAACACAGTGGCCACCTCCGCAATTCTTCTTTCTCAACTCACTTCTGACTCTGTCTGCCAAGTGAAATGGCAGAGGCAGAATGAGTAGTTGTGGAAGCAGGCAAGTAGGCTGTGACTGCATAAATCTGGGCCCACTCAGCAATGCCACAGGCATGATGAAAGCTTTGGTGATTCCTCTGGCCCAGTGCATTGCCAATGGCTCAAAGTTTCAACTCCTTTTGGTTTCCACCCTTCAGTTCATTGACTGCTTTTTAGATGTGACTTATCTCTGAAAAATCTGTGTGCTGTGGATGTAAAGGCTAACCCAAACCTGTTACTTTACCGAATAAATCCAGGCCAAGCTAGATGTTATGGCAAATATGTGGCAGCAACCAAACATGGCTGCCACACATCCAGGTCCCCCTCCATAAGTTGTGACTGAACTTGACTTGAGTCACGTTTGGCATTCTGCAGCCTACATTATTGGTTACTGAGATGGTATGACAAGTGAGGAAACTCAGAGCATTGGAACATCAAGGTATTAAAATCTACAGACTGTTGTGGAGTGGGAAGGAAGAACTATGTATCTGGGCTGATTTCTGCAATAGCTGCACAATAACATCTGTGTTTACCATAAAAATGACAGTGTCTTTAATCCAGTAATGATGATAAGAATTTGCATCTGGCTATTAATATTGCTGGTGAGTCTGAAATGACTGTTAGAATTTGGGTTTTTAAAAAAGGTACTTACGGAGTAGCGTTTTATTGTTAAGTCTTCTTATTTCTACATGCAAAAAAGTATTCTAAAACTTTTGAAGCTTTTCCCATCCATATATATATATATTTTTAAGAACACTGTTTTATGGCACATAAGTTGGTATTTCTGTCATGGGGGTGGATAGTACATCAGTAGGTCCAAGTTGGCCATGTCTCCTTTCAATCATGCTTGTTATTTGCATTGAATAATAAAATGTTTTGACAAAGGGAGAAAGTTCAAAATCCCATAGTGTCAACTCCAACCCGTGATTTTGTGAAGCTGAAAATCCTCAGATTTGATAAGTATTCAGCACTGTTACAGAGATTTATGCCTGCAATGAATGCATGGATGAATGAATGGCCCACCTTTCTTGCTGGGCTCATGTAATATACCTTGATTTTATTTTACATACATGTGAGCTAGAAAGACTGATTAAAAGACACTATCATTGTAAGCATTCAAAATTAGGGATGGGTGTTCAGCACCAAAGAAAAATGTGTTCTTAACATATGCAGGTTTGAACTGCAATCCACTAGAATGATATCCCGCACAATCCATGTACTTGCACCATTCCCATCCAGTGCTTATGGGTTTACACTGGAGTGGATTGAACCCCCTGATGTCCTCTGAAAAGAGTGGATGGTCCGGACAAGCAGTCTTGAAATACTGCAAAGCGTTCACCATTGTATTCGTCTAGTAGCATTCTCCATGCAAAATTTGAGATAACAGATAGACTATTTCAAAGCCCAGATCCCCTGTTTCAATGAGAAGCTTTATAGTGATTAGGATCTGTTTTCACCTAACATCATGTAGTAAATATCACAAGGATGTAATTAGAAAATTTGGTACAATATTCAGCCCTAGTCCCTGTGTGCCAGAATTGTTTAACTACCGAGGAATTGGGGCTCGTTTGCATCCCAGTGAGTTCTGAAATACAAACTTCAAAGAAAATGTTATATCTCCCAACTCCAGCTCATGAGTGTTTTGGAAATATAATACAGAACGGCTTAACAATCCCTGCTGAGGGAAGGGCAATTTGACACCAAAAATGACTGTGAAACTGCTATTGAAACACTGGTAGACAGAAAGCGCTTATTAGATAAATACCGCTAAAGTCTTGGAGCAAAATGCACCCAAGTCATTTGGAAAAATTTGAGTTGGTCAAGGCCAAGTACAACAGGAGGGATTTTAAAGATATACTCCACTCTGGATTTGTCCCTTAATAGATGTTTCTGGTCCCTTTGCTATTTTGATTTGCAAAATTCCTGGAAGCTGGCCTTTAACTCCAGAAATGGTCACAATTATCAGTATCTTAATTGCATCCTAAACCATGCAACATAGTGGACTAATATACTTCGTACCTCTTTGCATATTGAAATGAGTCTGTGTCCTTGCACAAGGAAAACCTCTATTTGATTATCTAAATTTCCAATCTCCCATTAGAGTGAGAAACAAAAGAAGAAACAGAAAGAATGCAAAGAGAGAGAGAGAGAAAGAGAGAGAGAGCTATAAAAATAATAAAGTTATGAGGACAAGGCCTTTTTAACATTTATTATAATTGTATTTATAAACTTCAATTGTATCCATACATTTTGAACAAAAACGTTTATGTGAACGTATTTTTGTTGATTGTCATCTATGCTCAAGAGAGTTCCTCCCCTTAAATGCACAGGCTTTGTGTATTCAAATGGCTATTAGAAGTTCAATAGAACTGGAAGCCACCTGGATACAAGACTTCTAAGAAGTTAGATTACTGCATTTGCTTTGTGTACAATGCGAAGTAGTTGTGAGCAAGCAAGATACATGATCCAAAGGATGTATGTGGTCCCATTATAAACCCTACTGTTGGTAAAATACATGGATGTCCACATAGATAAATAAGGGTCTAGTCACACTGTTTGTGACAAGCATGTTTACTGTGCATACTTTGTTTTGTGCAGTGCACACCATGAAGTTTGTACATTGCCAAACAGTCAGAAATATATGGAGCAGATATGCCAGGGAGATGCAAGTGACACATGTCCCCCTGGTGCACATCCACCATGTATCCTTGGCTACAATGCAGCAATCACATGACTGCCTTGAACATTTAAGCCTCTCCTCTTTGATAGCCTTTAATGAGAAAAGTGGTAGTTCTGAACATATTACATTGAGTGTATGGGAGCTTATATTTTGTTCTTTTATTAAAATGTCTATATCCTACGTCTCCGTTGCAATGGGCTGTGGCTTCATAATTATGAGGAATATGGGTTTGTGAGGCTATATAACCAAAAGATAAATTGTAAAAAAAAATTCCACATCCATTATATTTCCACATTTCATGATTTCTGAAGCCATCTTGCAGTTTTGAAGGGTTGGAGTCATGTGTGTTAGTTTCTTTTGATCTTTTTGACAGTCAAGTGCCTGGATTGATAATTTTCACCATTTAGAGTTTGCAGTCCTAAGATGATCCTGTTTGGCCTGATAACCTCGGTCATACTTGGTGCAATCTCATGGCACATTTCCATTGTGTCCTATTGAGCTGAACATGTCCCCCTGTCTAGAGGTCGTGTGCATTTGGATTAAGATCTGGGAAAGTTGGCACAGGCACCAGAATGGTAGCATTCCCTCCCCGGAGAGATTTTTCTGTCCTTTTCTAGAACTGTGTTTCACCAGCAGGTGAAGACTTCTCTACTTGTTTGGTGCTCCCTCACCGAATCTCACTGACCCTCCTTCCCATTAATGTGTTATGGGTTTATGTGTTTTGTTTTTTAATAGTTATGTGCATTTTTAGGATTTCTTATTTTTTTTATTGTTTGTCACCTTAGGGACCCTAAGACAGCTTTAAAATGTTTTGAACAAATAGGACCTAGATCACTCCCCCCCCACACACACACACACTTGACCACACTGGCCAAACGAAGGGCGATCCCACACGTCCCAGCATAACACTATACACACGCAATGAGGGCATCTTCCTGGCGCAATTTCTGACCTCATTGTGCCTCGAGAGCAGCATCGAGACGCGATGACATCAGAAATAACTCCAGGAAGATGCCCTCATTGTGCAAGTATAGCACAATGCTGGGCCGTGCAGAATTGCCCTAAAGTTGATAGGGTACACTAACACTTCCACCCCAGTGAACCCATTATGAAAGCGAGCTAACTTCAGTCTTAACATGGGCATAGCTTTTCCTTCAAGGATAGACAGTAGTGAAAACCAGCTTCCACAACAGCCAGCCCTGGGGCGTTCTGACTGGCTGAGCTCTGTGATGTCACTACTGTACTCCTCCCCTGACAGGCTTTAACTTTTTAAAAACTTGTGGATTTTTTACAAATAAGATGGTGAATGAACATGCAATTGACAATTTTTGCTATATTTTAAAACATAGAACAAAAAGGGAAGACAATCACTAAGAGAGGAAGGGCAAAATGGAGTACCAAGTAAACGTTCAGTTTGTCTGTCAAATGGGTTGTGAGGGTGGGAGTTGGGACTGAGGGTTTGTGCTGTATGAGGAGAAAGAGGAGGAAACTTCAATTCCAAAGTATATCTGAAGACAATGTTCAGTTGTTGGGGAGGGGGCATGGCTCAATGGCACAGCATCTGCTTGGCATACAGAAGGTCCCTGGTTCAATTCCCAGCATCTCCAGATAAAAAATATCAGGTAATAGGTGATGTGGAGTACCTGAGACTGTGGAAAACCACAGTCACAGCTACAATGTTGTAGGTGTGTTTGTTGGGTACCATTCATTGTTTGATACTTTGAATTGGGTTTTAGATGTATAGATTGTTTTTTATAATGAGATTTTATTGTATTTATGTATATTTAATATTGTTGTAACCCACCCTGAGCCTGCTTGTGGGGAGGGTGGGCTAGAAACTGAACATACAAATAAATAAAATAATAAATAAATAAATATAAACTCTGACTTTTTTCTCAACATTCCAACAGTTACGAAGTGTGAAAGCAGAGCTGTTGTGAATCTCATGCTTAGCATTTCTGAATGTTTGATTTGGGGCTGATCTTACTATGTTTTACAAATGTAGCTTTGGAAATCAAATAAGATGCCTTTTCCTTACGGTTCCAAAATAACTCTCAATGAACAGTCTTGTGAGATCGTGCTGGTGATGTGTTACACACTGAACGGCTGTCGGAATGAAAAAGGTACAGTAAACTCCAGATAATTCCATTTAATTTGGCTCCACACAGTTTCGATTTAGGACAGGAAATGTATGCCCTTTTGCTGCTTTTAGGTTTAACATCTCGGTGGTATAGCTCCAGAGAGGAATTTCACTTGCAAAATCCTGTGAGCGACCACACTGAGGAGAATGTATGTACACAATTGTTCAAGGAACGTGGGGTTACTGACACAGATGCCAATTTGGTAGGGCATATGGAACATTTACACTTGCCTTTTCATTCTTTCTTGCTACAGCTGGTGCTGATTTAGTATGTGAAATTTTACTAGCAGGAGTGCTAATCAAGACAGAGATTCTGTGAGGATTTAGTCATTTATGTAAAGGGGAAACTATGGGTATCGTTAAAAAGTAGGAGATTCTCTATGGGAGGAACATTATCATTATCAACCTCATTTTTAAACTAAAGAGGGAGAGGGAACAGCCTTGGAAGTATAATTTGAGGAGCAGAAAACCCTGAGTCTTCTCTTCTGATATTCAAAGACGATTACAGCCACAACAGAAAGTTTGAGGTGAGAGGTTCTCTTGATTGATTCTGACTTTGGGAAGTTGAGAGCAAAGGCATGGAAATGGTAATTTTTTTCACAACATTTAATGTGTGTGTTAAAAAAAGTACAGATGTTTCTAAAGAACCAAGTCAGGTTCACGTACAGAACAAGAGCGCTAAGTCCTGCCAAATCAACCATCCAATTCTGTGTACAAAGAAGCAATGAGAACGGAGTTCAGTGGAACTTATTGCCAAGTAAGTGAGTGTGTATTTTATGGTGGAATACAGGAACTTCATCATGTATTTTGCAAAGTCATGTTAGGAAGCTCAATGGTCCTCAGTCTCCAGGTATGCCTTGTGCCGCTTTTGCAGCAAGTAAGTTAGAAGCCCTGACTCCTTCCAACAGTGGCAGCTTCGTGCAAGAGCTTAGTACTAGCAGTAATTATCCAAAGCGTGTTTGTGTGTTTTAAAGGAAATAGAGAGAGAAGGGGAGGCCAAAGATAGATCCTCTCCAAAAAGGAAGGGGAAAGACAAAACAGGACATGATTTTTTTAAAGAGCTTAGGTCATGCCAAAGTTTTTTTTTCCTTTTCTGGCAGGATTTATTTCATGGCATTATGCTCAAGTGGCAGCAGAAATCATTGTTGTATGCTAAATATGTTGCACAGGTGGCTCAGTGGTAAGAGAGACCTGAACTCTAAAAACAAGGAGGCATCTGCTGCCTGTGGTGGCTGCCCATGTACTAGCGAATACTGTGTTTTGGTCCCTCGTGGGATAGCTTCCAGCTGCCACTGCTTCACAACATTCTGTTCAAGGAGGAACTGGTTGGTAGTTTGGAGGGAGGAATGTGTGTGCTCTCTCTCCTTGAATTGGTAGAGAATTTATGGACCACAGAAAGGACTTGAGGTGTGTCTGCGCAGGGATGCGGGTGTAAGGAACTCTACTGTGACAACTGCAGTGATGGATTACGCTCTGAACTGCTTGGAGTTTTCTATCACCGCTAAATAAATAAAGGTCGCCTCCAACAATGCTGGAATTAACTTTAGTGTCTCGAGTATCCAGTTTCACATCAAGATCTTGAGGAATCTGTAAGTAACTCAAGTTTTGTATAAAAAATCCTCAACTCCTGAGGCACAAAGGAAAGAAAGGCACAATAATGAAGAAAATGGCCAGAAGATCATTTCAGTAATCTTTGAAGTAAAGGTCTGAGGCAGTGTGGCAGAAGCTCACCCTAGTTTCTTATCATTTTTGTACGTTTGCTCTGCTTATTGTGCAAAAAACAGTTTGAGTAACTTTGAGTAGTTAGATCTGGTGAAATGGGAATGTTAAAGTTTATATTGCGTCATTTAAATTACATTAAAGGCATAACTGGAATCTAACCAGCACTGCAGCCAACTACACATGGGCACAAACAGCATTATGAACGGGAAAAACCCACAAACATCCCACTCGTCTGTAAGCGAATGGGCCGTTCGTGAGGCACCATTCCAGACAAATAGGTGGTCATCGCAAGCCTCATTCGTTGCGCTTGGCCGCTGTTCGGGGAGCCAGAGAGGCGCCTTCAATCAATTGCCTCGGCAATGGAGGGAGGGACTGCCTGAACTCTATCTGCACTCCCTCTGTCACCCTGGACACCCCAATCAAAGCTCAACTTAGCTTGATGGGCAGGTCTTCCTTCCAAGTGTGGAGCTGCAAATTGGTTACAATTGGTAACATGGAAGCAGACACCAGGGGGGAGGGAGGGGGGGTGTTCTGTGGCCATGGGAACTCCAATCTCGTCCCTGCAAACCCCGTTAGGCAGTTTTAACTGCCAACCACAGACCTCCTGCTTTTCTCAGTGAGACCTCTGCTTATAAAAGGGCACTGCGCTCCCAGTTCTGGCTTTCACTTTCAGCAGGCAGTGGAGTGGGACAGAGCTGTTGATAGCCTTTTGGGAGAGAGACAGGGAGAGTGCATTGGAGCTGGGATTTTTTCTGTGTGTGGTGGGTGGGATAGAAATCTATCCCCTCTGGTTCCAGGGCTGCTGCCAGGCCCTGGGGCCAAGCTCAGTGGGCACCTCGGCTGAGGGCTCGCCTTGATTATTATTATCATCAATATCAGTGCCTGATCTGGTGGTCAGGCTTCTGGGTGTGCTGGGCTAGGGCTCTAGCCCTAGCCTCTGGTTCCAGGGCTGCTGCCAGGCTCTGGTGCCAAGCTCTGTGGGCACCTCAGCTGAGGGCTCACACTGATTATTATTAATATCCATTTCAGTGCCTGATCTGGTGGTCAGGCTTCTGGGTGTGCTGGGCTAGGGCTCTAGCCCTAGCCTCTGGTTCCAGGGCTGCTGCCAGGCTCTGGTGCCAAGCTCTGTGGGCACCTCAGCTGAGGGCTCACACTGATTATTATTAATATCCATTTCAGTGCCTGATCTTGTGGTCAGGCTTCTTGGTGTGCTGGGCTAGGGCTCTAGCCTCAGTCTCCGTTTCCAGGGCTGCTGCCAGGCCCTGGGGCCAAGCTCAGTGGGCACCTCGGCTGAGGGTTGACATTGATTATTTTTATTATTATTATCAGTGCCTGATATGGTGGTCAGGCTTCTGGGTGTGCTGGGCTAGGGCTGTAGCGTCAGGCTCTGGTTCCAGGGCTGCTGCCAGGCTCTGGGGCCAAGCTCTGTGGGCACCTCAGCTTAGGGCTCACCCTGATTATCATTATTATTAATATCAGTGCCTGATCTTGTGGTCAGGCTTGTGGGTGTGCTGGGCTAGGGCTATAGCCTCAGCCTCCAGTTCCAGGGCTGCTGCCCAGCCCTGGGGCCAAGCTCTGTGGTGGGCACCTCGGCTGAGGGCACACAGTGTTCTCTCCTTTTCTGTCCTCCTTAATTCTAGTTTGTGCGAAATGAGTCTTCATGTTGTGGTGGCCATGGGTGGTCATGGGGGGAAGTGCAAAGTTAGTCCTCCTGGTTTCCTCATGGCAAGCAGTACTGGGTGTGGCTTGGGGGCAGCAGAGAGTACTCCCACTCCCCCAGATTCACCTGTGGGAACTGTGGAGGAGGCCAAAGAGGTTTTTCCGCTGGGGGTAGACGATCTCTCTCAACATTTTGAGGAGGAGGTGGGTGAGGGATCCCTGGAGGAATGGTTTGTGTTTTATGAAACATCCCTCTCGTCCCCATCCCAAACTCTTGGAGGTGTCCCTGCCTGCAGTCTACCCCTCACTCCGTTGTCCGTGGCCAGCTCTGCAGCGCAACCTGTAACCATTCATCCTCCTTCCCCTGGGACAGTTAGTGATCCACGTTTCAATGCCTCTGTATGGAGGCACTTTTGGGCCCTTCCTAATGACCCCTGTCTGGTGCGTTGCCGTGCCTGTGATGTCCTTGTGCGCAGGGGCAATAACCCGAAGCACCTGTCGTTGATAGTCCTGACTAGGCACCTGAAAAGGCACCACCAGAGCCTGTGGTCTCTGTCCTCACCCAGCAAAACATCCGTTGGGGGGAGAAAGAGGGCTACCAGCTCTTCTGAGCAGGGATCAGTGGGAGGGTCACCAGAATCCACCCCAAGCAAGAATCCTTGCCCTGAGGGTGCTGCTGGTGGGAGCGAAGCGCTCAGGCAGGCCGCGCTCGCACAGATTGTTCTCTTGGGGTCTGGGATAGCACCGCTTAGAACGGCGAGGTTGAGGGCTCAGGAGGCGGGCCTTCATGTCTTGGCAGAGACGATTGCCCTACAGGGCTTGCCCCTATCCATCGTGGAGGGCATGGGTTTTCGCAGGCTACTAAAACATCTTGCCCCTTGGTTCTCCATGCTGTTGCCATGCACCTTTGCCTGTCAAGTCCAGCAGGTATCTCGAATGAGGGCTGACACATTTGGGTCAGGTGGGAGCAGCACGGTCAGGTAGGCTGCCCCTGTGGAGGTTGTTCCCTCAGGGTCAGGGACAGTGTCATTTAGAACAGTGAGGTTGAGGGCTCCGGAAGACATATCAAGACACGGGCATTTGTACCACCACAGCTTCCCAGGCCAGGGGCCAAGCTGAGGGGGCACCTCTGCTGAGGGCTCATCTAGATAATTATTAGTGCCTGAGTGGTCAGGTATCTTGGAGTGTTGGAGTCACACTCTCGCCTCCCTCCGATCCCGGGGCTGCAAAGGTCCAGAGGCAAGCTCAGTGGGTTTCTTGGCTGAGGGCTCTCACAGGTTTGGGTCTTCTCGATCCTTGCTGTTTGGCTGGGTAACCCTTTGTCCTCCTCTCCCTGAAAAGTTCCACATCACTCTTTCTACCTCTCCCTCTCCGGATGGAACCACTCCAACCCTTCCCTACGACCCCTCCTGTCCTCCCCATCCCCTCTTTTCTGTGAAGGCAGGAAGATGGGTGATGCTGGTGGCAGCCTCCTTTGGGCATTTGTGCAGCGGCTCAGGATCTGTTCCACATGTAGTTGAACTGCACGGTGCCCCGATCCATTGCAACCACTGTGCCCTCTGAGCAGGGGGGAATGGGTCCCTCGACTACTGTCCTTTCCGCAAAGGCTCTTAGTAGTGAGTAGTACCTGTTCAGGTTTGGTGTCTGAGTGGTGGGTAACCGCACTAGCCCCACTTAGTTCTCGGGGCTGCTTCCACTCTTACCGTTCCTAGCAACCTCTCCTGTCCTTTCTCTCCCATCCTTTCTGCAAAGGCAGGAAGGTGGTTCATGTCTGCACATTTCATAATCACTCACACGGTCCCCATTTCTCCTTCTACAAACCCTTTGGCGACCTCTGCTGTCCAGCTCATCCCATTCTTTCCGCAAAGGCAGGAAGGTGTCTGGTGTTTGGTGATGCCGCCCAAACTATTATGAGTAGTGCTCGTACTGCCTGCTCAGGTGAGGTGTCTCGTAGTGGTGTGGAACTGCTTTGTCCCCCCTCAGTTCTCGGGGCTGCTGGTCCCTCTTTCTACCTGTCCCTCTGTGGAACCACTCCGACCCTTCCAAACGACCTCTCCTGTCCTGCCCATCCCCTCTTTTCCACGAAGGCAGGATGGTGGGTCATGTCAGCCACCTCTTCATGAGGGACTACCATGTTACTGCTGCCTCCTTGGTCATGAGGGACACCTCAGCTGCGATTGCACATATGATTGTACAGCGTAGTGGTACAGCACGGTTGCACAGCATGGTGGCTCCCCTGTCAATGGGACTGACTGACCCCCTTTGAGCCGGGGGGGAATGTGTCCCACAACTCCCATCAATTCCGCAAAGGCAGGAAGGTGGGTGATGGCAGCTGCTGCCGCAGCCCTATTTCTTCTTCTCCCTCTCAGGGACCGCCCTGACCCCTCCCAACTATCTCTCCTGTCCCGTCCATCCCATCCTTTCCACTCACACAGGAAGGTGGGTGATATTAGCTGCCGCCACAGAGAACGTCTGTGGGTTCCATTGATGAGGACTCACAATGCTTGGGAGCTTTCCAGTTCCTGGTTCATACCTCTTCCTCAGGTACTGCCACGACCCTTCCCAAATACTTGCCCTGCCCTATCCTTTCCGTGAAGGCAGGAAGGTGGGTCATGTCAGTAGCCGCTGTTGGATCGGGGTCCACCCGTTCCTGTCAACGGGTCTTCCGGGTCTGGGTCCTTACTGTGGCCGGAACCCCTTGGTCCCCCTCTCCCTGAACACCTCATCTTCCCTCTTTCCTCCTCTCCCTCTCAGGAACTGCCACAACCCTTCCCAAAGACTTGTTCCACCCTGTCCCCTCCTTTCCATGAAAGCGGGAAGGTGGTTGGTGTCTGCTGCTGCCGCTTCTCAAGAACAGGTCCAGCTCAGCTGCTGTTGTGCAGATGGTAGTATAACACAGTGCCCCCTGTCCATGCCACCGGCTCTCCCCTCTGACTGGAGGGAATGGGTCCCGCCATGACTCACGTCCTTTCCGTGAAGGCAGGAAGGTGGTTTATGTCCACAAATGATGGGTTCGGGCACCAAGAGCAGCTCAAGAACTGTGGCACATGCAGTTGTCCTGCACGGTGGCCCCAATCAATGGTACCTGCTGTTCCCACAGAGGAAGGGGGAATGGGTCCTGCAACGTCATCCTTTCCGCAAAGGCAGGATGGTGGGTCATCTTAGAGGCAGCCTCTGCTTCAACACTGGAGGGGCGTCCAATGCTCCATGCATATCCAGCTGGTGTGTTTTGTCCAGACTCTACACCATGTGAGGTGCGGACAACACCATCAGACCCAATGCCGTCAAGTACCCCATCTGGTGAACGTACGTCAGTGTCTGACCCACCAGGTTGTGTCTTTGTGTGTACGAAGCCTCCACATACAGCAACTTGTCTTGCTGGAGGAATTTCTTCACTGATTGTGGCTGGGTCATTTTGGTCTGTGGTGGCCAACGACATCACCCACCTTTTATACCTTCTGGAAGGTACCCTTCAGGAGGCCTGGCGGGCAAGCACATGGGGGGTGCTGCCGGCCGGCAGCCATACCCCCCGCCCCTTCCAGTGGAGATGGCCCCGCACTACCTCCCCTAGCCTGCCAGGCCTGGCAGCCGCACTCATCACCCATTTTCCGGCCTCCGCCAGGAATAACAAGTTAGGCCTGGTGGGCGAGCACATGGGGGGGTGCTGTTGGCGAGCGGCCAAAGCCCCCACCCCCTTAAGTCCACCGCTTGTACAATTGGTGGCACCCATTGTGTCAAATGGGAGTTTCCTGGGGGCATCAGATTTAGGAATGTATAACTCCAAGATCCGCCTTGCAATCTTTACCAAACTTGGGTGATTGCTGGAGGGGAGCCTGCTGAACACTCCCTGTGAATATGGGCTCTCCAAGTCTAACGGGGGCTGCTTTGTCACCGATGAACAATGAACACCGAACACATTCATTAATGGGACATATTTGTTTCCATTTGGCTGTTTGTGTTCGGCGGCGGCAACGAACAACGAACACCATGTTAGTGGGTTTTTTTCTATTCGTGTCCATGTCTGCAGCCAACACACTGCCATAGCTGTATACTTTCAGTCAAGACTTCAATGATAAAGTGTTTTGTAGCAGAAAAAGTTTGAAAAATGTACAGAAGAGACTTAGATTACAGGATTCAACCTTGCTCTCAATAGTAACAGTTCATTAAGGAAACAGTAATTAAGATACCCAAGCAATAAGCAAATATGGAAAGTGTTGAATTTTTCAAATAGCTGAACAATCACCACGTTAGTAAAATAAGCCCTTTTTAGATGTTTCTTCATGCCTGCAAGCACCACACATTCAGCTGAAGGTTTAAAAGCTCCTTAGGTATGTGGGTTCTTCCATCCACTTGGGAACCTTGCAGAAAGCAAGGTCCACAATAAAGAGAGTTCAGGCACATACATCTCTGTTCAGACCTCCTGTTGAATGTACAGGGACAGATCCTGTGGCCTGTATGCAAGGAAAGATCTGAACAGACCTATACTAAACTCATTTAGAATGCATGGTTGGATATTGCACAATGGCTATAAATTCATATCCTGGTTTTCTTGTCCATTTGGGATAACCCTGGAAGTGAATTATTACAATAGTGCAATTTCACATGACAGCTGTTTCCTACCTTAAAGAAATCTTAGTTTTCAATCGAAATACACATATTGAATCCATTTTTTCCTTATGGTAGTAGCACATAAGTAGATACAAGGTATGGATAAGGAATAAGAAGCAACACAAGGAAAAGATTGACAGTGTTGTCAACACCCAACTTTTTCAGATGTTCATCTATATATATTTTTAAGTGTATAAAATGCAAACTTTGTGCCAGGTGTAGCCAGGAGTATGAACATGTGTGTCATAAAAGTACCCACATTGGAGAGTTAGGATTGGCTGTAGCTCATTGCTAAGGGAACTCTCAGTAGTAATTCTAGGTGCATTGATATGTCATGTGTGAAATATTTCTGGATGTGGGAAGTGATATTCCTTGTCTGAATTAAATAGCATCTGAAAAAAGCCTCTCCAGGGAAGCTTTGTATAGGTACGCTATGCAATAAAACACTCATGTTCTTCTCATGGACGCCTATACCAGGAGAGGTACCAGTGAAGGGCAAGGGACCTCACATCTGACAGCTCCCTCTCTTTGGGGGGATCATGCAGCTATATCTCATGTGCACTCTTTTTCAGTGACTGTGCCCAAACTCTGGAATAACCTGCTAGGCATAGTTCAGGAAGTTCCTATATTCTCTTCCTTCTATAAAAGGTGCGAAATGGAATTATTTCACAAATTCACTAAATTACAGCCCCTACTCCAGTCACTCAAAGAGGCAGTTATCCTTCCTTTTTATAACCCCCCCCCCTACAGAAAAATGATGTGGTAATTTATTATCCAGTCTTTAACCTGCCCTTCCTGGGAAAAGTGATGGAGAGAGCAGCAGTGGACTAGGTCCAAGCAGGGGTCATTTCATAGAAAAAGAGCTGGAGGAACTCATGAGCACAACTCATTAGCATAACTGATTTGCATATGCCACACCCCCTGATATTACCTATCCTGGCTGTTTTGGACCCAATCCTGGCCATTCAGGGCTGAAATTGGGCCCAAAATGGCAAAAAGGGGCTGAAAATGGCTGAAAAGGGGCCCAAAATGGTCGGGATCGGGCCACTGCTGAGTGGGAGAGTGATCCACCGCCTGTCAGAGGCCCGATCTGGGCTGTTTCAGCCCCAATCCAGGCTGAAACAGGCCCAAAATGGCCAAGAGTCAGGTGGGCGGGGCTACCTGACATGTGACCTCTTTGGGGAACTGCCAGAACTGTGTTCCTGCGCATTCCCCCTCAAAATGAGCCCTGGCTCCAAGTCTCCATGGCCATTTCATATGCTCTTGAGGCAGAACAGCCCTGCTGACCTGTGAGCGACTGCTCCATTTGGCCCTCTGAGGCATCTAGGCACCAGCAGCCACCCAAGTCTCCACCCAGCAACATGCTACCCTCCTGGCCCACTTGACCCTTGGAGGGGTTTTTCTCTCCTTCTTTTCGTACTGCTGTCACCAACTGGCCAATTTAAGGATTACCACTGAGGGAAGTCAGTGCTTCCATCTTCCCTTCCTGAGCTCTTGCTCCATGTCCTTTCCTTGTTTCTGCATCTCCCACTACACAGCAACAGGTTATTGCGGGGATGGCTTATCGCACCCGTGCACTCTCGAGGAGTTAGCAATTTGGCAATTGACTACATCCTTTCTCCTGGATCCCAATTTGAATAGCATGTTTGATCAATGGAATTCTATATAGTACAGAATACAAGTAACAGCATTCAAAACAATAAAGAGCAATGGACTGAACAAGAATACAAAAGTGTGAACATGCTCTTCCTCAGACACTCAGTACAAGTCCAAGGTGATCTTATTCTAAGGCATAGATCCAGAGGAGTTAGCCGTGTTAGTCTGTTGTAGCAAAATAGAAAAGAGTCCAGTAGCACCTTTGAGACTAACCAACTTTACTATAGCATAAGCTTTTGAGAATCACCGTTCTCTTCTTCAGATGCAGGCTCTTCTTCAGATGCAGGCTTCTAAGACAGGCTCTTTACGCTTAGAAGTATTCTGCAACAAGCCACATGCATGGAGCTGTTTCAAAAAGATTCAGGGTCAGTTCCTGATATCTCCTGTTTTAAAGATCTGAAGTAGCAGGGCTGGGAAAGACCATTGCCTGAGTCCCTGGAGAGCTGCTGCCCATCAGATTAAACAGTACTGGCTTGTCAGACCAATGGACTGCCTCAGTCAGGCAGCTTCTTATCTCCAAGCATATTCAAGTCTTTAAGAACCCAGGTATTGTAATACGATGCATAGGCTATTGCAGCCTCAAACGCTTACATGTAAATACCTGCAGAGTGGAACTCCAAAATAGCAACCAGAGTCAATGCAGAAGGAAAGAAGTTCTGAAAATGGGCAAGTAAACTGTGAAAACTTCTGTACTTGCCAGAAGATTGGCAGCTGCTGCAGGTGAGAAAACAAAACACGTTTTGTTGACAGATTTTCATCAAATGCTCCAAGCAACACACAAAATGGAAGGTATGAAAGTTACCGGGGTGGAGGGGAGAAGAAAATAAACCTCCACTTCTCTATAGATACTCTTGCCTGGGTAGCCTGTTATACAACTTTCCCCATCAATATTCAATCTCAGATGATTCCCGTGGCGTCCCTACGGCCGGAACAAATATTTGTGTCTGGGTGTTCAGTATGATGCCTCCTCAGATAGTCAGTCTCCAGCTCCAAGTTTTCACCCTGGTATAAACTATTTAAAAGGTACCATGCCTGAGCCTCCTGTCTGACCAGCATCGCTCTTCCTAATCTCAACCTAACACTTACATCTGTATGGTTTCAGACCATGCGAACAGATCTGCTTTATGGTCACAATTCCAGAAAACCGTTTGTGTTACACTTTTGTATATGCAATGCTCCGGTTCAGGAGGATTTATTCCTTTACATTCTGTTCTGCCCACTGTACACAGAGCCCAGAACCAAATTTCTCTCAGTGCTTTTGAAAAGCTTAGACTCTTCCTCAGAAGCAGAGAAACTGGTTTTCCTGGTATCATATAGAGTGTCACTGTATGATTTAGCAGCTAGGAAAATACTAGCAAAAGTCTGAAAGTTGTCATGTTTTAATATGAGAATTTTTAGACCTGGTTATTTTAGTGGTGATATTTATGATCTATGATTTATGGGTTTTTTTTCTTTTAACTCACTGTGTCTGTTTGTGATGGCCTTTGGCTACATACAATAAATGAGTCTGTCCATCTGCCTGTCTGTCTATCCGTATACAGTTACTGTGAACAACATAAGAATTATGAATCCTTTTAGGAATTTTGTTGCTTTGTCTAATCATTCACTGGCTTGGTTATTTTTCTCAATGAGGTATGTGAAATGTTGGCACTTATCAGTTGCCTACCTGAAGCAGGTAAATACATAACACCAAGCTTGCCTGTGGTTTAAGACCACCTGAAAACTGCCTCCACCTGTCTGAACCTAACTGGGATTTGTAATCTGCTGACAAAGTTTGTAACTCTGCGCTGTTGGTAGAGAGGCTAGCTGACATACAGACCGAGTGATAGATTGTGATTTGTCAACACAATGTGCTGACCAATGTGGAACTGTTCTCACAGAAAATGGAGGAGAGGTCTACTTCAACCCCTTCCCCCTAATCTATGTGGCTATTAGTCCCTGTGGGCCCTGCCACCTGGAGGTCAAATTTCCTGAAACTGGAAAGGACTTAGGGAAGGGGCAGGAAGAGAGAATTGAAAGATCTGATCCTTGCACCCATGGATTGCTGGATTCATCCCACAAAACTTTGTGAGTATAATTTTTTGTCTCATGTTTGTTTGACCCCATTGCTCCTGGACTTTGAGTGTTCAGAGTGACTTTGGAACTGGGTTGGTCTTTGAGTATTGTTTCTACCGCTACTGTACTGATTATTATTTCTACTGCAACTGGCTGATTATTACTTTTATTATTAATAATTTATTTTGTGCTTTTTAGTTTTTATATTGTCAAAATTCTATATTCTGTAAACCGCTTTGGATAATTAATAAAGGAGAAATGGGGTTAAACATATTCTAAATAATAAACAAAGTTAAAAGTTTATCATGGGTTCCCCATTTCCTCAAGAAGTCCAGAGGGGTTCAAAAAGCAAAATACACTTCTGAGTAACAAGTAGAGATGGGCATGAACCTAAATACGACCCAAAAAAACCCACAGACCAGGTTGGTTCAGGGTTCGTGAACCAGCATTCGTGGAAGCTCCTTTTCACGGAACTTCCACAAACTGTATACTGGTTCATGGGGTTGTATTTACAGGGGCAGTTTCCCTGGGGAAATGGCCATTTAAACTGCCCCTTTAAGGGACTTGCATGGGCAGGTCCCTTTAAACTGCCCAAACCCCAGCCCCCCTACCCCCCAGCCCCAGCCCCAGCCTCACACTTACCTTCCCCATTTTCGGTCTCTTCTGCCACCCTGCAGGCTTCTTTAAAGTATCAGCTGGCAGGCGGTGATGGGGAATCCCCCCTGCTGCCTGCCAGCTGATAGTTTAAAGGGACTTGCCACTTACAAGGCAGGAAAGGGCCCTTTAAACTGTTAAATGCCCCTTTCCCTGCAGCTGTTAAGGCTGGAAAGGGGTTTTTAAACCCCATGAACCACAAACTGGTTCATAACTGGTCCAGTTTCGTGGTTCATGAAACACACAAACCACGAACCTCCTGGTTCATTTTTTTTGTTCCATTCCCATCTCTTGTAACAAGCTGCTACCAGTTCCCTCCAGCTAACTCTAAGCTCAGAGAACGAAGAAACCAAGTCTCTAGTCTTACCAGGTGTTAATCAAGAAGTCAACCCTGCAAGGCAGGACTCCTGCAAACTGATTTCCACAAAAACAGTTATTTGATACCTGAGGCTAATTAGGCCAGGTTACCAGATTCAGATCAATGCCCCCAAACCCAACATCACCACAAAAGTATAATTTAAAAAATTTATTAAGAATTGCACAATAAATTTCAAATATAGAAATTGTGCAAAGCAGGAAAAAATACTGAAGTCTAAATAGCTAACTTCAAATACTTTATAGGCTTTGGTTACCTACTCCAGATGTTACCTTGTTAGGTAAAACCACAGAAGTCCAAATAGAACTCTAAAGTATCCACCCTTGTAACCGAAGGTCCAAAAGGTCCAGGAACAAGATGACCAGCAACATGGTCTGATCTGATGGTCCAATCAGGGTGTTGCTAGGGCATGTGACCACATCCCTCTGCAGCTGAGATGTGTTCACAGTCAGAGCAACTAGCCCCCACCAGTGTCCTAAGCACTCATGAGATGGAGATGAACATCCCCCTCTGTTACTAGCCTTGAAAGTCTCTGATCTAAATTATCTCATCAGTACCTGGAAGCTATGAGTCCCATGTCCAAGCTTTTCTTCTTTGAGAACAGCTTGTTCAAAGTTACAGTAACCTTCCAGAGGTTTCTCTTGTGACCTGACTAGGCCCAAAATCCTGAACGAAAGTTTTGAGAGCCAAGAAATGAGCTAGAAGAGACCAGTTTCTTGACAAAAGTAGCATTAGAGCAGCTGAACAAAGCCATGAATGGCCATTAGTAAGGGCCCACTCAGAACTCAAAAACTGCTGTTTATGCTATCTGCCTAGAACTATTAGAAGGGTCATTAAAAGTTTCAGAATACATAGCTGTTGAGATGTTTTGGGCTTAGTGGGTCACAAGTTGTGCAGACCTGAATAACATAGTTCGAAGATAACACTGAAAACCATATATGATAGACTGAAGGATTGACCTATATAAAATGGAGCAAGTAGGTGGTCTGTTGTGCCAGTTGCAGGTGGGATGCCCTGAGTGGCCCAAGTAACAATTTGGCATGACTAGTAAGATGAGAAGTCCAAGTGTTTGGATGTTAATGACTACTTTCTACATGCTGGTGATGTAAAATGCCTGGCAATAGGTGACATCCTTGGTTATGACCAATTCTTCCCCATCAAAAATTATACTGCACCTTGACAGAAGAGTTTACAGAAGAGCTATATTCCATGTCAGCTACCCTGAAGGGTTTCATAGTCATTCCTCTCCCTGTAGAAATGTGCACCGGTGACTAGCTTTGATTACACATCCGTCACACAGCACATTAGGCAATCTTCCGGCCTGCCAGCTCAGCCCAGCCCATCGCTAAGCTAAGTGTCATCAGGAAAATTGTAACACTCTGAATTAAGGGGTCTAAAAAGAGAGTGAGATTACACAGCAGTCAACCTGCAAGTGGACTTTCAGCTGAAAGATACATGACCTTCATTTCAAGTATCTATCATTGAACCATCCTTCATGGAATTCATTGGCTCTGACTTGCCCTTGTCATTTAACACCTGCACCAAGTGGATGTGAGCCACTTACTTTGGGAGACTTTTGCATTTCTTCTGGGGATATAGGAATGTCTACAGGAGGCTAAAGCTAAGGCATCTTGTTCTGCTTACAGCATAGATTAGTTACACCAGTGTTATAGCATCACTATGGTTGAACAGAACTTAGTCTTGGATGTGGTTGGAATGTGCAGTACTACTGTGTAAGTGAGAAGACCGATAGCTGTAAATATGCTGATTAAATGCAATCTTTAGAACTACCCAGGGTCTTTTTCACACAGAAGAAGGAAGCTAAACAGTATATTTAAAATCTATCTTTATATATCTGTTGCTTCTTTTTATACTAATTTTCCTCAAAAGAATCCTGAGAGGTTTGGAATCTTGCATTCTTTCAACACATGACATAAGTGAAGTCTAAGACTAGGGCTACTTCCCAGAAATGCCAGCTGAGGAGATCAGTCCACAGAAGTCCAAATAGAACTCCAGAGTATCCATCCTTGTAACTGAAGGTCCGAAAACTCCAGGAACAAGATGGCTGGAGTTGACACCTAAACCGGTTTCCAGTTCAATAGAAAAGACCAAATGGAAGATCCTTTCTTTATGCCATGTCACTGGCACCGTAGTCTGATCTGATGGTCCAGTTAGGGTGTTGCCAGGACATGTGGCCATAGAGCATAGTTCTTAGGGATACGAGTAAGTGGTAATGCTATTTGATATGGCATCATCAGACCCCACCTCATAAATTTAAAGGCTTAAGTTGCTGGAGAGCTGGCATCTCCTAGTCTTGTCTCCCTTGTGTGATGTGAATATATATATATCAGTATTAGTGAACGGATCATCCTCTACCATTTTAAAACTAGTAGAGATAATGAGCTACACTTCCTGTTGAAAATTTGTGAACATTAATCTAAAGCCCAGTTTGAGAATTTTAAAGTTATGATTTTTGAGTGTTTAACAGCTTCTCTCCCTTGGTTTTGAATTTATTTTGATTTTTCCCTTTCCCCCTGAGATGAAATATAGGGCAATGGCAAACAGCATGAAGGCCATGTAACACAGCACCATCCCTATCCTCTCAGCTGACCATTTGAAAGGAAAGGGCTGAGAGAATGAGGTTCACGCTTTGGGCTTGTCAGCTCATCCTTCATGCCCTATGAATGGCTCCAACATTGCATTTCCCTCTGTATGCAAAGAAGCCAACAATTGACTATTGATTCATAGCTTATAATAGGTTACCACACCCAAAACATCGGTATCTTTGCAATATGCTATTCTCCTGTTCATTTCTATAAACATACATGAGATTTCAAGCATAGTGACACAGCCAAATTGGAAATGAGAAGGGGTGAAAGCAGCTATCAGCTGCTAAAGGAAAACATGTCTAATATCATGGGACAGACTTCTCAAATCCAAGCCTGAAGAGTGTGTGTGTGCATGTGTGTGGCCACCCAGGAGTCCTAAAGTCAGTTGCTTGAGTTGGTATTTGAGCCTGGAGATGGAATTCAAATCCACAGCTAAAAAGCAGCTCAGGGAAGGTACTAGGGATGTGCCAACATCACTTCTGGTTTAAATTGGATGTGGCAAGGAACGCTTTAGCATTTCCCAAAGACTCTATGGCAAAACTATAGAATTTTTGCAAAATGCCAGAGCATTCCTGGTGAAGCGCTAAGGTCATTTCCAAGTTCATGGTGAGTGACATCAACATAGTGCCCATGACATCAGCTTGTTGACAGCAACATTGTGATGCTGACAGCAGAAAGTATCGCTCTGAGAACTCACAGCGATTAATCAGTAAATGTAATTTCATCTATTATACTGAACTGGGCATTAAGAACAAGAAATAGAAACCCTGGGAGGGCGATATTTAAAAGGGACAGAACATCCCACTGTGCCCAACCTATTAAGAGAAAAATAGACTGCCTACCAGTCACAAGGGCTGATGTTGTAAACCCCTATTGCCTCCTGTGCCTGAAGAAGTACATAAACTCCCAGGTAGGTTAGGTCTAGGGTTGCTGACCTCCAGGTGGAGCCTAAAGATCTACTGGAATTACATCTCATGTCCAGACTACAATTTCACTTGGAAGAAAAGGCAGCTTTGGATGGTAGACTCTATGGTATTATACCTCTTGAGATCCCTCCCCTCACTAAACTACACCCTCTCCAAACTCCAGGAATTTCTCAAGCCAGAGTTGGCAACCCTAATTGATGTCATTGGCAATTAAGCCTTGTCTTATCAAGCTCTGCTATTTGGCAAGCATGCTATTTAGGGGAAGGTTCATAATGTCTGCAAGAGATGGGATTTTTTCATTCTAAGTACAGCAAATCTACCCTGATGAACTAACAAAAAATGGTTATTTTGAATGATTGCTGTAATACAATGATAGGATTGTACCAATGTGTGGATATAGCCCACATAAATAAATCAAAATGATATAAGGATTTGTGGTGATCTTAGACATAGTAGTTACTGTAACAACAGAGTTGGACAGAGTTGCCTGCTGGGACAGGAAGTATGGTAAGATAGGAAACAGGAAATAGAAGGGAGGAAATTTAGTGTGGGCCTATGCTGCTTTACTGAGTGATGCAGCAATTGTCACGTCTCTTTAAGAGCCACGATAAACCTTGTTTGTAATTTAAATTGTACTCAGTTGTTTAATACAAGAGGATTCTCAAGCAAAAGTAATGCACTTCATTACTGGCAAAAGGATATTTCTATCATGCATAGTTTACACACCCTCAAAAATATTTTTTGCTTTGGACAAGGGGAAGTTATTGTTCTTTTTGTAAGCATACAAAGAAAACCCTCAGTCTTCAAAGGGTCTCTTCAATTGCTATGGCTGTGTTCTTACTGACAGAAGGAATACTCTCCTTTCTCAAGTCTCTGATGCGTACCTTAAGGAGAAAAAAAGATACGTATTGAAAGCTTGCCAAACACCACATCTGCCTCTCTTTGCACCTCAAAGGGTGAAGCCAAACAACAAGGTGGTGAAGATGAGTAAACCTATCAATTAACTTTGTGAGGGCTACCCTCTCTCTTTCTGTCAAACAACTGTAGATGATCTCTTTCCCCTGCCCAGGGGAAAAAACACCTCATACAGTCTAGTTACTGGTTGCCTAGCTGGCAAATGCAGTCGACAACACCTGTGCAACAGATACACACAGCTGTACGCATCCGGCTGTTGATCCATCTGCAGAAGGTACCACGTGGAAGTGTTTGCCTTTGAATAGGTTGAGAGGAGGGGAGAGTCATGTAAGGCGCCGTTAAGGAGTCTATTTCCTTCCGCTGTTCATTATTTATATCCTTTCCTGTCTTCATGTGTTCCCTTCTGTCATGTAAGAACTGTACAGGTAATTCCGACTGAGACAATATGACATTAGGCAATCAATGCTAGAATCCATTCACTGAGTACCAAATTATAAAAATATAACAAGACCAAACCTGGAGTGGACCAAAGATCCCCGGTCTTATTTTCCAAAGTTTCCAATCAGATGCCTTCAGGAAACCCACAAGCAGGCCGAAAGGCAACTGCCATGGCTAATTCCCTGCAGTTTAATCAGATACATTGAAACTCTTTTTCTCATTTATATCTTGGGTGGCATCTCTCAGCATTTGGCTTCTAATACAATTGTCTAGAAGGTTGGGTTTTTTTCCTTTCTTTTAATCAAAGGGGGATATTTTGCCCATGACGTCATGTCTCTGCTTCACATGCAATACGTTGGTGGTGTGTAAATTTTTACAAACAACTTCTGTTATCTTTTGAATCCGCAGAAACAACAAAGGCGATAATTATAGTCTGAAGATGCTATAGAGTTTCAAACAAGCCTACAGTAGTGGTATTGCAAAGAAAATGTTTGGTTTGCCTACAGCTTTTGCTGTTCTCGAAGACATCCCAATTATGGTACATTTTAGCTGAAAACTTCTGTCCTTAAGTAGAAACAGCTTGTCTGAAACCTTTTAGAGCTCTCTTTTTTAATTTCTCTGGATGCTTCTTTGAATAAAAATGGTCCAAATGTTGGGATAGAGCAGGAAAGATTTTTTTTCACTTGAACTATGACTGAATTTGCTAACATAGGTACTTTTATGTAGTGGGGGGAGAGGAGGAGGAGGAAGAAAGGAATGATGAGGGGGGATAAATGTATGTCATTTAAAACCTCTTATGTACATCTGCTACGTGTCAACTCATGATCTTCTGGTCCTTGAGTATTTGGCAACCCTGTGATTTGCGATAATGGAATTACTCAAAAAAGTTATCAACAAAGACATTGCATTATAAATGGGAATAGTAAGACTTCAGAGGGTTAGAGATGAATGAACTCTGAAAAGGGTGTAATGGTATTTGTGGAGGGGGCAAGGAGACCTGTATTTTATGAACTTTTCAAAGGAACCACATAGGTCTTCAACTATTTGGCCAATGTAAACATTACACCGGCTGGATCCTAAACTGGAATAAATCATTATAAATGGAGATCTGCTGACATACTGATCTGGATTATGTACGACTCTTGCCATGACTGCTTAACATACTTTTACAGCCAATGCTCAGAGGCAGATTAACTGTTGTAGTAAGTGCTCAGTAGAATGAACTTCAGTTTAACTCAACATTCCTGTTACAGTGTAACAGGGGACCCACAATATGTGGTTCAGCATAGGATTTCCATGTCCAATGGGCCAACAGTGCTTGTACAACCCATCAGTCCTGCTTTGATTGATTCTGAGGGCCAGCACTGGGTCTGTATATTGGTTTGGTCACACATCCCCAAGAGAGAGACACAGGGTTTTCCTCCTGCCTTTGAAGTCTTCATCCCTTTGTCCCATTGTAGGGTTGAGCAAATGTTCCCTGTTCTACATAGTCTCGTCTGTTTGGATCTTCCGATAGGAATGACATCACCATCCACAAACACAGAGAAAAATGGTGGAAACTATTGGTTGATGGAGCATGGACTAAAATGGCCATACCAGTTAACAAAGGAGTAGGAAGCAGTCCAAAACATAGCTAGTGTAATTTTGCAATGTATCACAAAACTCTTGCATTTGAATGCATGCCCAGCCATTGAACAAGCCATGTTTCATACTAGATTCTGCTCAAATACAAATAAAATAAATTTAAAGGTGAAACAAATTCAAGGCAGTTTCATAGACTGAGATACTCAAAAGAGTTTGGGGAGGAGCCACGGCTTGTTAGTAGAGCAAATGCTCCGCATGCAGAAGATCTCTGGTTCAGTCCCTAGCATTGCCAGTTAGAGTATAACAGGGAGGTGTTAGAAAAGACTCTTCTCTGAGGTCCTGCCTGTAGTGGGGACTGGAGATCTCCCAGAATTACAACTGAACTCCAGACTACAGTTCCTCTGGAGAAAATGACTGATTTGGAAGATGTACTTTATGGCATTATACCCTCCTGAAGTACCTCCCCTTTCCAAATCCTGCCCTCCCTAGTCTCCATCCCAAAATATCCAGGAATTTCCCAACCCAGAGTTGGTAACCATACCTGTCTGCCAGTTGGAATAGACAGTATTGCAGAATATGGACCAATGTGGTGACTTTGCATAAGGTAACTTCCTATGTCATATGAATGCATAAGAACTATCAATCCCTGTTCTGAGCCTATTCCACCATATCTCTGGTTATTTCTACATGAGGATTTTTCCCTGGGTGGCATGCAGCATGCCCCCACTTATTTCTGAGCTTGTGGGGCTCTGGGGTTTGCTCTTTGCAAAGGAAAACTTCCTTTGTTGTGACTTCAGGGGATAGTGGTGCTAAGTTGCAGGTAGAGCTTCCATTTGAAAGGTCTGCCTGCAAACCTATCCAGGGGGCGGGAAGGAACTTAAAACCACCTTCAAAATGGCAGCACTAAGGTATCCCCCCTCTTCAGCTCTTTGACAATGCTCTTTTTCTTTAACAGCTTATGGGCTGCTCAGCTGTTGGCGGGGGGGAAGGAGTGACTGCCAAGCTTTAGGAAGGCAGGGCAAGATTCTCATCAGGTTGGTTCTCCTGCATTGATATGGCAAGAGGGAAGGGGTTAGGAAGGGATGGCAACATCAGGAAATGGTGCAGGGACAGCAGTGTGTGAATTCTGCCCATGCCTACCTCTAACCTGCTTGCTGCTGCTTGCACTGCAATTTCACATCCTTGCGTAGAATCAGGGCTGTTTCCACACGTCTTACCTGCCTGTGGAACATCGTGCGAAAGACCCAGAAGACAGCATCTTCTCGCATGAAATTGCACCAGGAAGATGCTGTTAACTGGGAGTTTTGTGCAAAATCGCGCAAAACTTCCAGATAACAGCATCTTCCTGGCGCAATTTCGCGCGAGAAGATGCTGTCTTCCAGGTCTTTCACACGATGTTCCGCAGACAGGTAAGATGTGTGGAAACGGCCCCAGTCTCTGTGATGATGCAATCACAACCGATGCAAAGCTGTTTATTTCAAACAAGACTAGATCCGTAATCATAGCATGATGCAGTGTGCAGCCTCCTGTTTAGAATGGAGATTTTGGGCTCGCAGAACCAAACATTGGTTATTACTGCATGACTAGCATGGCACAGACTTTGGATTTAATAAGCCGTCTAATTTTTCACGGAGCTCCACCTTGTTAAGGAAAAAACAGCAACAGGAGGACTGAAAATAGAATGGAGGGAGCAGCAGCAGCAGAATAACCAATTAGAAGCTCTTCTGATATTTACTGAAGGCATTCTTGCCCATTTTCCTGCAATTTCCCCCCCTGTTTCTGACACCTAGTGTTGGGTCTGTCTCTTCAATATCGAGCTGCCCCCCTGTGCCCTCTTTGAAAACATTGTTTTGAAAGCCACAGGAATCAATTTGCCTCAAAAAGGGAAATACCACACTAAAGGTAAATTGTAGGCTAATTTTCAAGCAACATGCATATAGCTCTGCAATTGTTCTCATGCAGAAAACAAGGGTAGGCAGAGTGTTAATTTTTGTGTGCATTTTAAGAAACCCTCAGAAATCAAGTTTCTGTCAGGCAGTTCTGGGTTATTGTACTGCAGACACTCTACTGTCCAGAACATCCTGACAATTTCCAAAGCACACATGACATACCCAGGCTAACGCTTGTATCCCTTTCCTTAGATGGACAATTTTAGCTGTGTTTGCATGATTTTAGAATACCTTCTAGACTGAATTTTGGGACATTATAACCTTCAAAACGGGCTGAAGGTTTATATTGTAAGATTCAGTTTGGCTTTTCAGCCACTTTATACTGGAGACATCTTCCGTATCTAGTGATAATCATCTACTAACGGTCCCTGGCCCTAGGGAGGCCCACCTGGCCTCGACCAGAGCCAGGGCCTTTTTGGCCCTGGCTCCAACCTGGTGGAATGCTCTGTCTAATGAGACCAGGGCCCAGCAGGATCTGTTATCTTTCTGCCGGGCCTGTGAGATGGAGCTATAACACCGGGCATATGGTCGAGGCTGAGCAGGGCTCCGCCAGCCATTTTGGAGAAGAATATGGCCCTCCCTATCAGAAGTAACCACCACCAGATTGTGTTTTTATCTGTTTATCTATTTATCTGTTTAAGTACTTCTCAGTGACGGTTGGGTGAGAGACTAGGGTTGCCAGGTCCAGGATGGGAAATTCCTGGAGATTTAGGGGTGGGGCTTGGAGAGGGTGGGGTTTGGGAGGGGAGGGGCCTCAGTGAGGTATTATGCCATAGAGGTCACCTTTCAGAGCAGCCATTTTCTCCAGGGGAACTGGTCTCTGTTGCCTGGAGATCAGCTGTAATTCTGGGAGATCTCCAGCTACCACCTGGAGGCTGGCAACCCTATGATGGATGGATTTCTGGATTTCTGTGCTGCTTTTGTAATTTTTTTAATTTTTAAATATTTATATTGTATCTATTTGTGGTTTTAAATTTTTCTTAAATACACGTTTTATTGGAATGCCTGCTGAGCTTGCTGGTGCGGGGAGGGCAGAATATAAATTAAAACAAACAAATAAATAAAAATTAGTATCTCATTTCATTATATATTTATTTAGAGATTGTATGTGCCACGTTTCCAGAGTCCTTCTTGTGGCAGCATACAACTAAAAACAAAATAAAGATAAAACTAAAGCAAAATCACAAAACTGCAGCCATTAAAATAAGTCTAGCTTACTTAACAAGCATTTACAAAAACAAACCATGGCATAAAAGCACCACAAAAAAACACATGGAGCTGCCTAAAATGATGTGGAGAAATTAATGTCAGGCAAGAAGCAGACAATTAAAAAAACTAAAAGATAAAACCTCATATTTAGAAGCCTGGGAGAAAAGGAATGTAAAGTATGTGACAGGCGAAACTCATGAGAGAGAGCATTCCAAAGGTGAAGCTGATTTTATTTATTTATTTATTTATTTATTTATTTATTTATTTATTTATTTATTTATTTATAGTCCGCCTTTCTCACTGAGACTCAAGACAGATTACATAGGGTGAGATTAGTACAATCAATATAAAGGGCATTTCCATAAACAATGCCATTGGGTAAATAAATGTAAGTTTACAAAGACATAACATTAGCAAGAATCCAATCCAGAGTTGAAAAAATGCTGAAACAGAACATAAACAATTCTAGGATTGACATTAGACAACATAAAACTACCCAGTAGGATCATACTTAAAGCAGAGGTAGCACAAAGGAGCACATACTTAAAACAAGAGATAGAATGTAAAGCAACATAGTAGTGAAGTCTATAGTCTCTAACTCATTAGTGAAGCATCTTAGACTCCCTCCCTAGAATATAATCCTCCTATCTGAGTAAAAAAGCCTTTTTGAATAATTTAGTTTTTCATTGTTTGCAGAAAGCCAGGAGAGTAGGAGCTCTCCAGACCTCCCCAGGCAGGCCGTTCCACAGGGTAGGGGCCACAGAGAATGCACGTGTACAGGCAGCTGTTGATTTTGCCCATGTGAAGGGTGGCACCTGCAGGAGACCCTGTTCAGATGAGCAAAGCAGCCATGGAGGAACATAGGGAGAGAGGTGGTCCTGTAGGTATGCCAGACCCAGTCTGTGAAGTTTTGTATGTGATAGCTAATACCTTGAACGGAGCATGGTAACTGATAGGTAGCCAATGGAGTGAGTGCAGGATGGGAATGATATTCATGTTCCTGCTCGCTCCTGATAACAGCCAAGCTGCAATGTTTTGCACCAATTGGAGTCTCCTAGTCTCCAAATTCTGTGTTGGGAAATTCTTGAATATTTGGGCGTAGAACCTGGGAAGGGCAGGATTTCGGAGGTACCTCAGCAGATATAATGCCATAGAGTCCAGCCATTTGCCTCAGGGGAAATTATCTCTGAAGTCTGGAGATCAGTTGTAATTTCTGGGGATTGTCAGACCACACCTGGAGGTTGGCAACCCTAGAAGGTGCCACTACTGAACGAGCCCCCTCTCTCGTCATCTCATTTCTGCATGCAGAGCACAGAGAACAGGGCTTCAGAAGAGGATCTTAGCTGGCAAGCTGGACAATAGGCAGTCCTTCAAGTACCCTGAATCCAAGCCATTGAGGACCTTAAAAGTAAGAGAACCAGTTTGGTATGGTGGTTAAGAGCACGGGACTCTAATCTGGAGAGCCAGGTTTGATTTCCCACTCCTCCACTTGAAGCCAGCTGGGTGACCTTGGGTCAGGCACAGCTTCTAGGAGCTCCCTCAGCCCTACCCACCTCACAGGGTGCTTTGTTGTAGGGATAATGACATACTTTGTAAACCGCTCTGAGTGGGTGTTAAGTCATCCTGAAGGGCAGTATATAAATCGAATGTTGTTATTATTATTATAAGAACCAGCATGTTGAATTGTGCTCAGAAATAAATGGGCAGCCAGCATAGATGTTTCAGGACTGGAGTGATATGATCACTATCTACTATCCCAGCAGTAACCTAGCTACTGCATTTTGGAACAATTGAAGTTTCCAAACAGGTTTTAAAGGCAGTCCCACATAAAGCACTTTACAGTAATCTAACCTGGATGTGATCAGAGCATGAATCGCCATGGTGAAATCACACTTTCCAAGGAAGGACTATAGGTAGCTGGCATATCAGCTGAAGTTAGTAAAAGGTACCATGGAGAAGACCTACACCTCCGACTATAGGTCAGGATCCAGCAATCCCCAAAGCTATGAATTTGCTCCTTCAGGGAGAATACAGCCCCCACCAGAACAGGCTGATTCTTCAGTCATCAATCAACTTTGTCATTGACCAACAATACCCTAGTCTTGTCTGGGCTGGGCTTCAATTTATTGGCCCTTATCCATCCCATTACTTTCTCCAGGCATCTGTTCAAGGCTTTCACAGACCCATCCAGCTTACCTGTAAAGGAGAAATAGAATTGAGTGTCATGGTTAAGAGTGGCAGGGCTCCTCCGCTTGGAGCCAGCTGGATGACCTTGGGTCAGTCATAGTTCTTCCAGAGGTCTCTCAGCCCCACCCACCTCAGAGGGTGATTTTTGTAGGGATAATAACATACTTTGTAAACCGCTGTGAGTTGGCTTTAAGTTGTCCTGAAGGGTGGTCTGTAAATCAAATGTTGTTATTATTGACGAAGGCTTTCACGGCCGGAGAACGATGGTTGTTGTGGGTTTTCCGGGCTGTATTGCCGTGGTCTTGGCATTGTAGTTCCTGACGTTTCGCCAGCAGCTGTGGCTGGCATCTTCAGAGGTGTAGCACCAAAAGACAGAGATCTCTCAGTGTCACAGTGTGGAAAAGATCAGGAACTACAATGCCAAGACCACGGCAATACAGCCCGGAAAACCCACAACAACCATTGTTATTATTATCTGCCTATTGCTGGCACCTTGCTACAAATCCCTGGCTGATCTTTCCCAGTGTTTTCATGTAGATGTTAACAGCATGGGGGACAAGATGGATCCCTACAGGACCATGTAGCATAAATGGCATAGGGCTGACTGGCAGTCTTCCAGCATTACATTCTGGAATCAGTTATCCAGGTAAGAGTGAAACCGCTGAAGCACAGTGCCCTCTACTCCCTGCCCAGCCCACCTCTCCTGAAGGATACAGTAGCTGATGTTTTTCAAAGCTGAAGATAAATACAGGTGAATTGACAAGAATGCACTCCCCTGTCAGTCTTCTGGAGAAAATCCAGGCCTGAATCCAGATTGAAATTGGTCTAGATAATCCAGCTCCTCCAAGACTGCTTGAAGGTGTGTAACTACAGCCTGCTCAAATACTTTCCCCATGAATGGAATGTGGGCCATTGGGCAGTACCTGTTAAGGCATTCAGGTCTAGGGACACCTACTTTAGGAGGAGCTTCCTGGAAGCTGTTGGAATTAGACAGTATGATTTTGACCTCTTTGAAAGCCACAGATTTCAATGGCACTGATAATGTAGTTGTTAAAATTTTCATTTTTTTTTTAAAAAAATATTACAACCCATTACTCCTATAATGTCTCCAGTTCTGATATATTCCAGGAAACTACCAGGGCTGTCATTTTTTGCCAGGAGGATCCCCTGCCTCAGCTCCCATTTCCCACTGCCACTCCTGCAGCGAGCAGGTGAAAAATGATGTTTTAAAAATGCTGGCAATGATGGCATGACACCACTTCCAAGGGTTCCTGGATGTCAGTCATCTCTAGGAATCACCAGAAACTCTATGGTTTTACTAAACTCTGTGGTTATACTAAACTCCCTAGTTGGTGAGGGTTCTTCCTCTTCAGTACGTTTCCCTGGTGAGATATGATTGGGGGAGAACAGGTTGAATTCTTTCCAGGCAGATCACCAGTTCAAAGCCCAATGCTGGCTCAAATCCTGATATAAAAAGCCTCAACCTGATTTCCATATTACTGTACAATAGTTACACCAGCTGGTAGACTGCTGCTTTTAAAATCCATTCCACTGTGTTGACTAACTTCATCTCTGTCTTCTGAGTTATTCTTGAGTGTTCTCAGTTACAATGTTGAGAGACTGCAGTTAACAGATGCTTTTATTAGATTCCAAACTCCGTGTTGGGCCTTCTCCTTAGACAGAGCGAGATGTTGATCAAGCTGGGGATAATGTAGTTGTTAACGATTTTAAAAAAAGAAGAAAAACGTTAAAAGCCATTACTCCTCATTGAGATAATTCTGGCAACATTATACTGTAGAAGTGCACCTTTTGTGTAACAACAAAATGACAAAATTGAAATGTTAAAAGTAGAGCATCTGAACAAAAGCCTGTGAAATCATTTAGACAAGATCATTGTCCTGCCATTGTAAAAGAACAGGGAGGTGACAGAATGGGACACAAAAAAAGAGGCACTTGTCACAATAAGGTAAAGAGGATTCCTCTTTGTTCCGGCTATTCTACTTGGAAGGGTTTTCGGCTAACGACAGAGCACCCTCCGCTGGCAGCTTGCCCAAAATGAAAGTCTTCAATTTGGAGATCGGGAACCTCTTTCACAAGGCAAGCTGGAGACTTTGTAGTTCAATCCTG
The DNA here is from genome assembly GCF_028583425.1 of Eublepharis macularius. Taxonomy (NCBI): domain Eukaryota; kingdom Metazoa; phylum Chordata; class Lepidosauria; order Squamata; family Eublepharidae; genus Eublepharis; species Eublepharis macularius. The sequence continues at coordinate 180,720,643 of NC_072791.1, read as the reverse complement.
TAGCTTTGTTTTAATGGGGAAGTATCACACTTTGAGTATGGGATCAGATGCTTATGAACAGCATTTAAGGAAATATTAGCCTACTTTCTAGGAGTAATTGTTACTATAGGTCGTGTTCCCAGCTTCTCATTCCAGTTTATGCTGTTATGGCTAAGGGCCAAATAAGACAAGATGATCCAGAGCTGCCAAGGGTGGGGGGAGGCCTTTCCTCTGCACCACTTCTATGACCTGAAATGTCATTGTGGAGCTGCTATTTATGCCACTGAAGGAAACAGGATTTGGGCCTGCCTGTCTGTTCCAACAGGGTGAATAAGGAGGGGGTAGAAAAGAGGGCAGCGTATAGTACCTGATTCCGGGTATCCAGCACCCCTCCCCTAACATGGGGTGCAAGTCCATTACTATTCGGAAATGAAATAGAAACTTGCACGTCATAACTCATAAGATGGGGTGTGATGGATGGGGGGCGTACTTTATTAGGCTCATAGAAATGATGCCAAAGCCTTAATCCTGAGCAGTGGAACAGGAAGACTGTGGGGAAAATAACAAGACATTAATTGAGAACAGAAATACTTACAATAGTAGTAAATATAGAGCAAAAGAGTAGGCCAGACTTGAAATTCTTATCACTTCAAGCTGCCAGGTAATACATATACTTTAAAAGAGTTAGATTTTGCATACTATATGATGGTGGTGATAATTCAATGCTAAAGTTGACAAGTTCTCTACTCAAAAGACTATGTGTGCGTAAATCAAGCTAATTAGCATGTATATAATTATTTTGCACAGTTCTATTTCTTTTCATAAAGAAGGTTAAGGAACAATGCTTTGCACAGTGATAAGGAAACAGACTCTGTGAGCAGGCGAAAAGGCGATATTCTGCTCAGCCACCTCTCTACTGAGATTTCACCAGGCAGGGTCCACATTCTAGTCTATTGCCACTAACATGAGGACTAGAAAATTGCTTTTTAAAAAACCCTACCTGACATTCTCATGGCATTATACACCCTGTACCAAATTCTACTCTTGTGCAGTATGATCACCGAATCACAGAATACTCATGGACCACGGATAACACAAGCAGCAGAACAAAATGTTGAGGAAATAGGAAGCAAATGATGCTTCCTGCCATGCTGGGGAGGGGGGGATGACTGGGAAACAGAGTGAAGAGTTATTAGCATAGTTCCTGCCACGAATCCAGTGTGGTCCTTCCATTACTGCAACCCTTGGACTCGTGTATCTTTAGGGAATGAATGCAAGTTGAACTCATGGCTGCATGTGCGTTCCAAAGCTGAAGAGGATCAAGGAGAAGCTAACGCAAGCAGTAGCCCATGAGGAAGTCCAGTCCACGGTCCTGAATTGCCTGCTGCTGTTATAAGGTGACTGAGGAGAGAAGGCAGTTCCCTCACTTTCCTGCAAGGGATGGTGGAGGAGGCAGGCGGTCTCTCAGTCAGCACTGAGTATGTGTGCTGTTACTAAATGAATTGCTGCGTTCACTGATGTCAGTAGCTCGTGCTGGCAGCAAAGGCAGATGGCTATCCAGCCAGCAATTGTGCCCTTGCAGACTGCGGCACCTTCTGCCTCCAGCATCCTCTGGAATTCAGCTCCCCAGCCCCAGTTGCTGTGCTGCCGTAGTCATGGCTTCAAATTGGCAAGCTGTCTAATAGGCTGTCCCAGGCAGATAGCGAGTTCCAGTTGCACATGGGCACTGTTGCCATGGATGGGAGTACATTCTTCAGGGATTGTTGCAGGTACCACTGAACAGGGACTACGATGAGAAACCTGCTAAGGTCCACTTCCTCACTGCACACTTGGGTAAGGACCTGGTTGCCATGTGTATATGCTTTTAGAAAGAATAAGTTTAGTAACCAATGCAGGTGCAGTCCGCGTATGATGGACCACTCATGTACTTCACATACAGCTGCTGAGAGGGGAAGAATGGGGGCACAAAATTCTGGGGTCCCTAGTCATTCAGGTGGGTCATGGAGTTGGGCTAGTCATGTGGGGCTAGTCATATGATTTGGTTTCCTTTTGGTTGGGTCTGGGTGGTGTGAGATGTGGCCCAGTGGGAATCTTTGACTGTGGCCCCATGGTGGCTCTTGGCAGCCCTGACTTTGCAACTTTACCATCCCCATAACTTTAAAAAGTTTTGGAGCTGTTTTTAATAGTTTCATAAACTGGAAAAATTTCTCATGCACATATCCCAGTCTTACAAACAAAATTATAAGAACTTTTCAAAATGTCTTTGCCCTCTCTGCAATGCTTTCCATTCGAAAACCTTTACTGGACTTTTATTTTTTCCCCTTAGGACTAACGGGAAACTGCTTGCAAACTTGATCACACCATTTCAGAACTCCGTGGCCTTTCAGGGGAGATGGAGCAGGCATCGGGATAGGTAGGTCTACAGCCTGCTCCTCTGGCACCGCACATTCCTCACGCAACCAATGCTCAGCCGAGGGCTAGTGCCACAGGGGACAGTGGCTCCCCTTGCTCTTCTAAAACAAGTCCGAATGTGCAAAGCCCAGTGTTAATCTGCGCATCAGTGGTCCCAGAGACAGGCTACGCATAGAAGAGTTGGGCTTTCCCCCTCGTGTGCCCTACTCTCAAAACAAAGGCAGCTTTAGGCTTTGTCCTAAAACTCCATGAGGCATGGGCAGCCCAGGGGCATTCTCTTTGATTAGCGCAGCTTTACTAAACAAATGGGAACATCGGATTGCAATAAAAGCTTAAGCAACAGACCGAATACTAAATGCCTGCAGTGGCGGGACACTTTGCCGAGCAATATACTGTACAAGAAGCTTTTGTTATAAGTGTTGACCCAAAACATTTGGCCCATAAAAAGAGTTACAGTCACAGGGCCTCCTGGCAGCGATCGCTTTAATGCAGGATCTGTGTCATGGTGTAAAACAAATGACTTCAGAAATGGCACTAAATGGGCGAAAGCGAGGCAGGAAATGGCTCAGTATAAAACACCAGCCACCTATGCACAGGGGCACGATTTTAAGGCAGAAATGAGCATCCTTTGGTACATTCAAAGCATTTTATGTCAGTGCTTCTTGATGGATGTTTCTCTGGAATACTCTGCCCCCCACCCTGCTGGCTATTTCTCTCCGATATGGATACCTCCCACTACAAAAACCTCAGAAATATTTTGGTGCCACTTCTGTAAGTGAATTATAGCTTTAAGAGAAAATATACTTCAACCCCGAAATACCACTGCACAGTCATTGATTGAGTTTTGCATGGTATTTTGATAAATCAGATTCACTTTCTGTTAATTAATTTGGATATATTAGCAGTGGCATGATCCAAAATAACTAGGATTCATATCCAACTTTCAGTTGATCTCAAATCATTTCTTTAATTTCACCTTAAGAAATATTTTGAAGCTGGAAGAATTGCTCTCGATTTACTTTGCCTATAAGTATTTATTTCCCTCCTTTTAATGAGATGTGAAGGGAAAGATCCTTGGACACTGAACAGAAAAAAAATCATTTCTGGGGGAAGGCCAGCCTGGTCCAAGACACGGGCTACAGAATGAGAATTCACAGTGCGCCCCCCCCCACCCAGCAGGCAGAATAATGTGCAGATTGCCAGTTATTCGGGAACTGCAAACGGGAGCACAGTACTTGGCCTTTGCCACCAGCTCAAAGGCTACTGAGTATAGGGCTGTCAGCTCTGGGTTGGGAAATTCCTACAGATTTGGGGATGGAGTAGAGGTCCCAGTCCCCTGGTGGGAGTGGAGGATCCCCTGCTCCCCACCTGTGTCCCCCGCTGCCTCTTACCTGGCCAGCAAGAGGAGGGGAAGGTGCAGGGAAAGGGCCTTGGAGCTCTGGAGTGCACTCCTACATGCTCCAGAGCCTTCCTTGTCATGATGGGAATGCTCCATCTCTGTAGTGCGGAGATCAGGGAGAACTCCAGTCCACATCCCATCTGGAGATTGGTAAGCCTAGCTGAGTAGGGTTTTAATTTTTTTTAATTGCATTTGTTCTTTGCAGGCTCCTTGAAATTCATTGGCTCAACAGGGTGGCGGCGGGGGGGGGCAACAAATCCTTAATATTTTCAGTTTTAGTTTGCACTTCTCCTATTGTATTTTTCCTATTCTCCCATGATAATTCCAACCAGTAGTCTCTCAGAGTATTGGATAGCCTGTCTTACACTAATACTCAACATATTTTCCTCATTTTATAGTGTGTTTGTGTTTGTGTGTGTGTGTACCCATGCAAGGGTGGGCATGAAAAAAAAATTACTTCTGGTTCCCCCAAGTTTGTATTAGATATATAGAATATAGAATACAGATTTATTTCTGTTTGGAGAAATTATAATAGATGAGACGTACATGCCCCACCCTAGAATCTCTCTTGCCCACCATATTCCCCACCCTCCAGAGTTGTCTCTGCTCAACCTGATATATTTATTTTATTTATGTCATTTATATACTTTCTTTTGCTCCAATATCATCCTGTTCAATTTTCATGTAATTTGGGAAAGGAATTAATGGATGGATCCAGACTAAATTTTCCTCTAATGGAAATTTGCACCAATTCCCCTTCATACTTCCTTCTTTTAAAAAAAATGTATCCTGCTTTTCTCCCTGATAGGGGGCCCAAAGTGGCTTTTGACATCATAGCCCCTTCCTCCACAATAACCACCTTGTCAGGGTAGGGTAGAATAGAGTAGGCGGAGAGATTGTGATGGGTCCCAGGTCACCTGGCAGGTTTCCATGACCGCGCAGGGGATGTGAACATGGTCATCCCACATCCCAGTCCAACACTCTAATTGCTATGCCATGCCTGCTGCCCATTCCTCCTCGGGTCTAGTGTTGCCATCCTTCAGGTGGAGCCTGGAGATCTCCAGGAATTAAAAAAAAACTTAAGGGCGGGGGGAAGCACGTCAAGTGACGGGGGGGAAAGAAGAAAAGCAGCCAATCAGTCCTAAACACTTGAAAGTATACATTGCAGATCCCCCTAGAGTTCAAATAGACTAAACACACAGGGTTGCCATACATCCAGGTGACGCCTGGAGATCTCTCAGAATATCAATTGATCTCCAGACAACAGAGATCAGTTCTCCTGGGAAAAAATGGCTGCTTTGGAGGGTGGACTTTATGGCATTAGACTTTGCCAAGGTCTGTTCCACTCCTCAAACCACTCCCTCCCCAGGTTCCATCTCCAAATATCCAGGAATTTCCCAACCCAGAGTTGGCAGCCCTACTTATGTCATTCCTAGAGCTCCCCTGTCCCCGGGAGCAGCATTTTGTGGAGATAAATGGGCTGCTGTGGTGGTTGGAAGGCAGCAGGAAAGTTCTGTCCCTCTGAAGGGAAATTTAGACTCAATCCAACCCAACAGTTGGAAGAGCTTTGGTCTAAAACCTGGCTATTGATTCATCAGCCTCTTTCTCTGTTTCCCTGAGAGGCTGCTGGAATGCGGTAATGCTCAGTGCGTCATTATGGCTGGAGTCTACATAACACCACTCCTCTTCATGTTTAGAGCTCCAAGGGCATTTTAAGGTGCCCTTATAAACATGCAACCTGTAAGGACCTAGACCTCTGGTGTCTTCATAGGAATAGAGAAGATAAGGAAAATCCTTTTCACCGGTTGTAGGTCAAAGAGCAACAGCATACAACCTACAATGATAGGATACCTGTTTCCAAGATGTTCGCTATTTCTACAGTATCATCAGAACCCGTACCCTATCTGAAGATGAATTATTTCAGTCTCATTTTGTCTATTTTCTTCTTAAATCATCCTTAGTTTAGTTAAAAACATTCCACCTAAGTAAAAGCTGTCATGTGTGAATGTGCAGAAAACTTGAGTGCCTGACACATATCAGCAGGGCTGTTTTAAGCAAAAGGCATCCTTCCGGATCCCACTGTTGTCAACGAACAAAGCAAAGGAAACACTTGTGTCCCATCCCTTCCCAATAGTGTCTTGATTTGAATCACCTTTTACCCAAACAAATATCCCCTTTTCAGCTGGAGACCTATTTCCCTCAGTTCATCCCAAAGGGAATCTGAAAGCACGAAAACAGTTCTTTATAAGGCAAAGGTTAGCATAACCTTTATTTACAATGGCGCATGAAGTGGTCATCCTTTTCAAACCATGTTCCAAACAGAGCAGACGCACATGTCACTGTTTTTATCTACTCCTGCTCTATGGTCTGCTATAACAAACAGCAAAGGCTGCCCATTTTGACCTCCGAAGCCTGTTCAAAGTCACTGCCAGCTATTATTTGAGTAGCTTGAGGTGAAATAGTGTTCAGCTCAGCTTCCTGGAGCTTCATTTGAAATGCAATTAATTGACTGCTGTTACTTGTCAATTAACATTTATTATCAATTAGTTCATCAAATTGATTAGTTGGCAGGACCTTAAAACCTAAATGCACTCCTTTCCATTATAAATATGTCTATAAGAGTAAAAGCAACTTGCTAATTGATGTCAAACTGAAATTGCTTATGTTGGTCAAGATACAGAGGAGCCCGTGGTCTTTTAAAAGCTGCACGAAACTTACGTTGCAGAGGGTAAAGCCATATTACATTTTTCAGGTGTGGGGAAGGTGTGTACAATATGTAGCATATAAAGAGGAAAAGATAAAATTACTTGAGTAGATAGCTAAGGATATGAATTATTGATGTGCATAAGCATTCCTGTTATCTTGTACTGCAACCTGGTTTTCAGTGCATGCCCTAAAATGTAGTGTGAATGTGATAAACTGCTGTATGAATGCACTGTACAAGGACACTTGATAGAGAGACTGGATTGGCTATGATTCCCTGCACATTATTTTATTTTCTTTTATGCCCTGATATCCCATCTCCCCTCCTTCATGAAACTCAAGACAGTGTATTTAGGTCTCACATTCCAGCCACCAACCAGACTGTGGTTGCCAGCCATCTGTTGGCAAACCCGGTAGCTTTGCAAGGCAGGTCAGGGTGACTTTGCAGCCTATGATGCCGTGATGTCACTCCCGGTTACATACCCAGTGACATCATGGCATTGTGGTGATGCTCTAGGAATTTTCCAAATCTCTATGGTAAAAACCATAGCAATTTGAGAAAGTCCTAGATAGTGATGTCACCACGCTGCTGCTTTCCCCCTTCATTTTGCTCCTGCTGCACCACCAAGCAGTAGTGGGAGTCTGGAGCAGTAGGATTACAGGGGCCTGGCTGTCCTAGACTAGATCCAGAGCTGCTTACCTTGAACAAACATTATTTTTATTTATTTAAGCACTTTTAGGTTGCCTTTCTCCACAAAACAGTTTACAGAAAAGGAAAAAAATTCTAGGTTACAAAATTATTTTTTAAAATTTTCAAAGAAAGACGAAAACACACAACCCTGGGCTATTTCAGGTCGGCCAAGTTGATTACCTCAGGCCACAGGCTGTGAGGCAAGGGCCAAGAGCCATGTCTTATCTAAGCATGGCTCAGAAGCCCTGTTCTTTCATCAGAGAACTACGTGCCTGAAGAGCAGGAAGTTATTTTGATTTGGCTGCGTGTACTGTCTGTTTCGAAGAGGAGTATCTATTGGGGAGGGCTCATTAGCATCATGTTCTCTTGCAGGCCTATAAGGCCTTCATTTGGGGAATGCAATCTTAGGGTTTGTCATTTTGCATATCAGAGTCAATGACGAGCATTTGCGAGATCTTAAAATCTCAATATGGCTTTCAAGGGCAGCAATCTGTTCTGCTCTCCCTCTGTGTGCGCACCTTAGAACTGAACATAGCTGTTAAACCATACATAGTAGCTTTTCCCTCCTTACAGACACAAAATATCCAAGTAAAGGATTCTTCACTCTCTTCCTGTTGTGAAAAACTAGACTATTCCTGCTTGCCCCTCCAAAAAAACAAACAAAAAAACCCCATCCTGTGACCTAAATATGGCTGAAAGACACAACATGTGACCCGCTTAGTGCTGCCTGTCATGGCCTGGAGCCACAGCGGGAACTCTATTAGTGGGAACAGCACAGATGCTACCAGATGGCCAACATATTGTCCAGAGATGACCCATGTATAATTGCAGAAAAGTTCAATACATTCAGGTTTTGAATTTAATTGCATTGACCACCTTAGCTGCTGCCGCTGCACAATTGAATGTATTTAAGGTGGAAACTTTGCTGCCTCTGAGTGCTGGAGAAAAGTCGGCTGCTTTTAACTTCACAGATTTGTATTGTTCCACATAATTTAACACCTGAACACACAGATGCAAGCAAGGTTGCCAAAGGATCTTCCCTGTTCACCGCCCCCCCCCCCCCATTGACTTCTCTTGGGATCTCGTTCAGCAGCAAAACTTCCTACTTGAAAGCAAGAGGGGTGGAAAGGCATACTCAGAATAGAAGAGTTTCTGTGGCACAATGGTGTTAGATTCTGATCTGTAGCTTTGCTCAGCCATGGCGTCAAGTAGATAACTTTAGGAAAATTGCAACCTTGTCAGCGAACCTACCTCATAGGGCTGTTGTAAGAATATAAATGGTAAAGCATTTAGTATGTTGAAAAATACTGTTCATAATAACCATGGCTTTGTTTGCACTGTTGAACTTGCCTCTTTATTTTAGTTAATAAAGTATGTGTATTTCAGAGGGGACAAGGTAGTTCCAACTGCTATCCATAAGACATTGCCTTGGGAGAAAATCAACTGGGGACAAAGGGATTAGGCACGGGCCATTCTGGAACACGGGGCTTCTATCTGGCAGTCTAAGAGCTTGTCTGGTCTTGATCCCAGTTGCTTTCAGTTGGAAAAGACATGAGCCAACTTGGACCCTGCCCATTTGTAGTGCCATTGTGCCTTTAAGTATTGCCAGAGGTATATCGATCGGGAAAAGGGAAAGCAGCAGAATTCTTGCCCATGCACATACATGCGCAGCCCAGACCTTTAAGAAGGGGTGCCTGCTCCAGCTTGGGAAATACCTGGAGATTTGGGGCTGGAGCCTGGAGAGACAGGAGTTTGGGAGCTCAGTGGAAATGTGATGCTATAAAGTCAAACCTCTGAAGCTGACATTTCCTCCATGGTACCAATCTCTGTAGTGTGAAAATAAAAGCCTGGGAGAATGCCAGACCCCACATGGAGGTTGGCAACCCTACCTTAAAGTAAACAGGTCGGTGATGTCCCCATTCCTTCCACATAATGTGAAATTTCTTATATTCAGATCATTAGCTCTGTCGAGAATGCATGCAAGCTAGGGACCCCTGGCCAGGCATTGGGAGAGGTTTGGTCTCCCTGGGATCATGATAGAAAGATTCCATGCACTCTTCCCAGTCTACTGAGAGTATAAGACAGGGTCAGGCCCTGCATATATAAGTTCCAAGTTTCAATATCTGGCATCTCCAGTTAAAGGAGGCCTGGTAACACGTGCTGGAAACAACCTTGCTCTGTTCAGATGCTGGAGAACTGCTGTCAGTCCGAGCAGACAACAGCCTGGCTTGATAGATGGCAGATGTATATGTTTATAACAACAACAACAACATTTGATTTATATACCACCCTTCAGGATGACTTAACACCCACTCAGAGCAGTTTACAAAGTATGCTATTATTATCCCCACAACAAAACACCTTGTGAGGTGTGTGGGGCTGAGAGAGCTAAAAGCTGTGACTGACCCAAGGTCACCCAGCTGGCTTCAAGTGGAGGACTAAAGAATCAAACCCAGTTCTCCAGATTAGAGTCCCACGCTCTTAACCACTATACCAAACTGGCTGGACAATGTAAATTATCAATAAATAGTTTTATAATGATTCTCCACATTAACTGCCAAGAATGGAAAACCCTATAGCTGTTCTCACACAAGGTGGTTCTTTTGATTGGGAAAGCAGATATAAAACCTAGGCTGGTCAGAATGCTCCTTCACATTAGGAATGTATTTCGTTCCCATCTCTTCTATAGACATTAACAAAAAATAGTAAGAGAGAGGATCAAAAAACACTAGTTCTAATGTGAAAAAATGGTCTATGCGTTGGTGTTTCTGGCTGTAAATTTAGGGACACAGGTGATTCTCTGAAATTCCTGCAGAATTGTAACTTTTCTGAGAACTGCAGCAAAGCTCTGTTCTGAAGTGCTGCTTACCTGAGGCTGTCTTGCATTTTGTCCCTCGCTCTGGAGCATGGCAGATGGAGCTCTTTGGTCCTTAATCCAGTCATATATCTGACACTAAATTTTAATCAGGCAACTGATGTGGAAAAAATAATAATTGAGAATCTTCTCCGCTTTGATTTCTGATTCATCTCATTTCAGAAAAGCAGCTTCTGTCTGAGATATAAACATTGGTTTTCTCACTTTCCTGGCATTTGTGGGTGGACAGTTGGCTTTGGGCTTCACTACAGCTGACCTGAATATTCTGAGTCTTCTTCACCTCAAATGTATGCTTGTGATGAAAAGAGACAATTGTTGGTATATTACTCAAAGCACTCTAGAAACCCTTCCCTCCCTGCTCCCAAACAGCTTCATGCCATTTCCCCCAAAGCCATCAGTTACTCCCTCCAATAGGGCCAGGCATCCTTAATCGGATCCAAAATGGCAGCATATATAGTACATTAAATATTCCCTCTAGGTTTCCATATTCCATAGAAAACCCTATTTCTGTTCCTAATATGAATAGCTTTATTCAGTCAGAAAAAGTGCTTACACTAGCATACTGTGGGGAATGTGAAGATACTTTACTTTCTCACTTGGGTTGCCAGATAGGGGCCAGAATAATACTGAACCCTGGGAAGAGGGGGGAGTGGCGCTAACCTTTCTCCCCCCCCCCCATATTCGCATCCACGCACTCCCATCCAGTGCAATGATGTCACTACCAAAAGTGATGTTATCATGCTGACCCCACTGCCGGGTGTCCTGGGCTGGCTGGCCACTCCTGGGCAGTATCACATAGCCGCAGGAGATCAGACAGGTGCCAAGGCTGGCTGGCCACTCCTGGGCAGTGCCACACAGTCACAGGAATCCAGCTGGGCATCCGGGCTGGCTGGCCGCCCCTGCTGGTGCTACGCAGCTACAGGAGGCTGGCTGGTCACTCCTAGAAGGTATTGCGCAGCCACAGGAGGCTGGCTGGGTACCTGGAGGGGCTGGTTACTCCCACTAACATCACACAGCCACAGGAGGCTGGGGGGGGGGGCAGGCTGACTAGCCACTGCTTCTAGCACTGCACAAGAGGCCAGGTACCCAAGCTGGCTGACCATTTCCCTGGGCTGATGGTGGCACTGTGCAGCTGTAGGAGACTGGGTGGCCAGGCTGGGTAATGGAGGGGGGGCAGGTGTCCAGTATTTGGGGAACGTTTTCCCCTGACAGTCCCCCCAAATACCGGATTGTCTAGATGAAAACCGGACATCTGGCAACCCTATTTCCCACTTACCTGGTAGGCCTGCTCCTCCTCTGACATCAATGCATGTTGCTTAATTTTCAAATCTGGCTAAATACAATGTATATAGGCAACACAAGTGTGGTTGATCTCCTACATTAAATATTGGAATGACCTAATTAAAATTTTTATATATATATTGGAATGACCCATACATACAAATATGCTCCGGATTTGACCAAATACTGTTCTTCCATCTCTGTATGGATGCTTGAAGGTGGTCAAGTGCATTGTGTGGTTAGGAAAGGCAGCAGAATCTCACCCTTCCACTGATCACTTACCACACTTAGGGCCACATAGTGCCTGAACTGTTGGAAGAGGCAACTGCATGTGAACAGTTTCATCAATGTAAATACTAGTGCATGGTTTGTTTATAGGGTTGCCAACTTTGGGTTGTGAAATTCCTGGATATTTGGGACGTGGAGCCCAGGGAGGGTGGAATTTGGGGAGGGGACAGCCCTTGGCAGGGTATAATGCCATACAGTCCACCCTCAAAAGCAGCCATTTTCTGTAGGGGAACTTATCTCTGAAGTCTAGAGATCAGTTGTAATTCTAGAAGATCTCCAGGCACCACCTGGATGTTGGCAACCAAGTGCATTCAGTCCATTTGCAATCTAAGGGGAAGGATAATGTATACTTTCTACTGTTCAGGGCTGATTGGCTGCTTTTCTTGTTTCCCCCCCCCCCATCCCCCCTGCCCATAAGTTAGTTTTTTTTATCACGAAGGTCTCTCTGCTATTGGAAGGCCTGCAATTAATTAATGCTTTCTGCAAATTTTGTTGTAGTAAATTTTGTTGAAATCAACTCTGCATGCATGTGTGGAATTGCTAACACAAAATGGTTCGGTATATCATTTGAAATGTGGTGCTGGAGGAGAGTTTTGCAGATACCATGCACGGACGGCCAGAAAGACAAATAAGTGGGTACTAGATCAAATCAATCCTCAATTCTCTCTTGAAGCTAAAATGACAAAACTAAGGCTATAGTACTTTGATCACATCATGAGAAGGCAATAATGCTAGGAAAAGTGGAAGGCAGTAGGAAAAGAGGACGACCCAAAACGAGATGGCTTGACTCAATAAAAGAAGACTCGTCCTCCAGTTTGCAGAATCTGATCAAGTCCATTAATGATAGGACATTTTGGAGGTCTCTCATTCATAGAATCGCCATAGGCTGGAGGCAAATTGACAGCACATAACACACATATCAGCAGAGGTGGCAGCGGTATCTAGAAGGTAAGGACACCTGGGAACGTGTTCGAGTCTTCTCCGAGCACCAGTACTATGGAAGCTGCTGCCCCTTTGCATATCTGTGGATCTATGCATCTGATCTAATGTGTAGATCTACGTGATCCATGATGGCAGCTCCCTAGTTGCAAGAGAATACTCTCTGGAAGCAGTGCCATTCTAAACATAGTTGAATGTTTGATGGGAGGCTGAAAAATCACTAGAAAAATCTTTTTTTCAATCAAAATAAAAAGATAAAAAAAGAGTACCCTGCACTGTACTCAATTCCTACTAGAAATATTGCGCTGACTAGAATGGACTTCAGATAGTTTTATACATAATTTAAATGGCATTTCACTAAAGAAAATGAAAGATTGCTTTAGTGCCTGCATATTGCCCTTAACACACTACATGCTTTCTCTAATCAAATACAGCCCCCGCTGCAGGCATTGTTTATTTGATCATCATTGCCTCTTGGAGGGTTGGACTCCCTGCTTGCAGTGCACTGTAGGAAGGTGTTCCATGCAGGATAATGATAACTCGACATGTAGCTGATGGAAAACCTCCCAAGTGAATAGTGCAGATCCGTTGCAGGCAGATCATTGCACATATCAACAGAGAGTCTCCTTTTTTACTACTCGTCTTTGGAGAAACTTGTCCTACCTGCTGCTTGGTTTGAACTGGATGGTATGTTGATTGTAATTTGCATCACCTCAGTCTGTGTTCAGGCCATTAGGGAGGGGAGTAAGGAAACCCAGTATTTCAGGGAAGCATTCACTTAGACCTGTGCTGATAAGGACTGGTGCAGGGCTTACTTGACAACCAGCCCCACTTTCCCTGTATCTGGGATTGTCCACTTTTGGATGCACAAACACTTGCCACTCAGATGTGGAGACATGGAGTAAGAGCCCATAAAAAGGTAATCCGCGAGGTCAGAATGAAATTTGGTGGGTCCCAAGAGGTGCCTGGCAGAATATGAAGTGTCGTGGTTTTTCCTGGTGATGGTAGTCACTCATGGCCACAGCTGAAACATGTATGTCATGCAGACATATGCCATTTTGTCATGGACTTCATGAATGTATTTAAAGATCGTTTTGTTTAAATTAATACTGATCAGAATCCCCCAAAAGGCAAGCCATTGACAGTGGACAAGAGCAGTCTGAGTTGTAGATTGCTATATTCTAACAGAGTGTCTCTACATAAGACCTCTTACACGAGGATGCTCAAGTGTAGGGAGATGCAATGTTAGCCTAGAAGCGTAGTTGAAAAAGACAGAGCCAAAGGCTCTGTCAATTCCATCTCTGTACAGGAGGGTAGTTTAAAAGGACAGAACTGGCAGAGATCGCTCCTCAAAGAGTTTGTTAATTTCATCTTCACCTTCTTGAAGGGGAGGTGAAATTGACAGAGCTACACTTCCCTGCTAACACTGCATCTCTCTACTCTTGAGCATCCTTGTGTAAGAGGTCTTGTGTAGGGAGACCCACAGTGGTGAATGGTTTTTAAGTATTCTAGAGCTAGATTCTCAAGGATATAAATGGAAAAGCCTGATTGTTTTCAAACATGGGACATGGATTTTCAGCTATCCTAAATATGTGCCATCCTCAAGACAGTTGCAGTTTTATGTATTTATTTCCCCCCCAGTAAAAATCAACATAGCATTTTTCCTTAATGTACACATTGAAATGTGTGTTCAGCCCATGTACATGCACTGAAGTGCCAAGTTGTTAAGGCTGTCCTGGCACATAATTTTGCATTCTGCTGCATGCAAGTTTCTCCACACATGTTCCTACCCACAAGGAGGTTAATTGGGTAGCCAAACTAGTAGAAAGTACATGTTGTTGCTTGTAGTGGGACTTAAGTGGATATTTTTTACCCTTGTTTCCTGCAAGACTCCTCTATACCACATGAAAACCCAAAGGCAAGTTCAAGGACCAACTAGACATTATGTTGAACAGTCTTCCATCAGTGTGGCCAGGCCAAGCCTAACAACCAGCGAGAGGGTTTGGGGGTGGGGACATGGGGGGGGGGTGCAATATTGGCAGGGTAGCTCTCGGAATCGCTGGAAATTCCTAGAGCTACCCTTATCAATTCCAATTTTTTTCCTAAGTGGCATAGCAACACAAGTAACATCACTTTTTTATTTTTCTCCTGCCACTGCTTGGCGTGGAAGGGGGCTAAGAAGGCTGCCAGTAGGCTGCCAGCAGGAAGTGTTTCACCACAGTGGGAGGCCTGGCAGCCCTACCTCCCACTGATTTTTTAAAAATGAAAAGCAGCCCTAGGAGGCTGCCAGTCTGAGGGAGAAATGCTTCGGCGGAGATGCTGCATAGTTCTTTCTTCTTCTGCCTTATTTCTGCTGAATACCATACCTTCCCTTTTCCCAAGCTGCTTTTCAGACTATGAGGGAAAAGATAAGGGCATTCATTTCCCCCTTCTGTGTAAGAACAACCTGGGGCTGGAAGTTTTGAACAGAAAAACAGGTAAAGGAGAAAGGGTTAAGCAGTTTCTCTCCTTGCCATTCCTTCACTCAAACTGGCAGACTCCAGCAGTTGCTTTTTATTTTAAAAAAATTGGGTGACTGTTACACTCATCTGCCATGCAACATCTAGTCTGGCTCTCAGCCTACCTTGCCTGCCAGAATCAGCCACAAGAGCGAACACAAAGTTTTTGCTATTTACTCTGCTTGTCCAAAATTGGCAACCCTCTACATCTTGGTTGTGCTTGTATAAATCAAAGCAGGCAAGCAGTCCACCCTCTACCCATGCCTGATTAAAAAAATAAAACCTCTTGTGGAAATTATCATTAACATTAGTTTTGGAAAGAACATTCTGGGAAATAATTTTAAAGATTCCATTCCCCATTTTCAACTGCTGTGGTTCCTTTGACTGCCAGTGGAGTTGACAACCTGACTCAGGATCTCATTTCTGCCGATACAAAAGCAGGCCAAACTTACCTGAACTTAAGTGTCTGTTTTTTCAGTTCATATTGAAAAGTGGCACCTGAGCATTGATGGAGGCCATTGTTAGGCTCTGGGGGTTTTCCTGGGCCATTAAAGGAAGCTGTGGTGAGCCTTCTTTTAAAGAAACCATCGCTGGACCCCACTGACCTGGCCAGTTTCGAACCTCCCGTTTCTGGGAAAGGTGATTG
Source organism: Eublepharis macularius (assembly GCF_028583425.1). Classification (NCBI taxonomy): domain Eukaryota; kingdom Metazoa; phylum Chordata; class Lepidosauria; order Squamata; family Eublepharidae; genus Eublepharis; species Eublepharis macularius. Next base: position 180,704,932 of record NC_072791.1, on the reverse strand, counting down.
AGCAGGCAGTGGTGGAACAGCTGCAGGGTTTCCTGAAGGATGTCTCAGCCCTAGACCCCTTCCAGTACGGGTTCTGTCTGGAACATGGAATGGAGATGTTGCTGTTGTGGATTTTCCGGGCTGTATAGCCATGGTCTTGGCATTGTAGTTCCTGATGTTTCACCAGCAGCTGTGACTGGCATCTTCAGAGGTGTAGCACCAAAAAGAGATCTCTCAGTGTCACAGTGTGGAAAAGAAGTTGGCAGGTAATTTATATCTACTCAGGAAGGTAGGGTTGGGCTGAGTCATCCTGTAAGAGTTTCCCAGGGTGTGGAATGCTAATGGAGGGAGGCTTCACTGTATCCTGAGGAGGTTCTTTTGCATATGGATTGGTGCTTGATATGCTAATCTTCTCTGCAGGGCTATTGTGGGGTATAGAGTATTTTGTTAACCTGGTGTTTTTCAGGACTGGAAACCATGCTCTATTCATTCTTAAGGTCTCTTCTTTCCTGTTGAAATTGTGCTTATGCTTATGAATTTCAATGGCTTCCCCTGTGCAATCTGACGAAGTAGTTGGAAGTGTTGTCCAGTATTTTAGTGTCCTGGAATAGGATACTGTGTCCTGTTTGAGTTAGGCTATGTTCAGCCACTGCTGATTTTTCCGGATGGCCAAGTCTGCAGTGTCTTTCATGTTCTTTTATTCTTGTCTGGATGCTACGCTGTGTGGTCCTGATGTAAACTTGTCTACAGCTGCAGGGTATATGGTATACTCCTGCAGAGGTGAGGGGGTCTCTACTGTCTTTTGCTGATCGTAGCATCTGTTGTATTTTTCTGGTGGGTCTGAATACTGCTTGAAGGTTGTGCTTTTTCATAAGCTTTCCCATCAGATCAGTGATTCCTTTGATATATGGCAAAAACACTTTTCCTGTGAGAGACTGTTTTTCCTTGGTTGTTTGATTTATCCTGGGTTTAATTGCTCTTCTGATTTCATTTCTGGAGTAGCCATTTCCTTGAAGTGCATGGTTTAGATGATTAGTTTCCTCGTTGAGAAAGTGTGGTTCACATATCTGTCTTGCACGGTCTACTAATGTTTTTATTATGCCTCTTTTCTGTCGAGGGTGGTGATTGGAGTTTTTGTGTAAGTACCGATCTGTGTGAGTTTCTTTCCTGTAGACCTTGTGACCTAACTGAAAGTTTGCTTTGCAGATGACCAAGGTATTTAGAAATGGAAGTTTCCCCCTGATTTCTTTCTCCATGGTGAATTGTATGTTCAGGTGGATATTGTTGAGGTGGTTTAAAAACTCCATCAATTCTTCTTCACCGTGGCTCCAAATGATAAAGGTATCATCTACGAACCGGAACCAGACTGTAGGTTTGTGGGGTGCTGATTCTAGAGCTGTTTTTTCAAAATGTTCCATGTAGAAGTTTGCTATAACTGGGCTGAGAGGGCTTCCCATGGCCACCGCATCCGTCTGTTCATAGAATTCATTATCCCATTGGAAGTAACTGGTTGTCAGACAATGGTGGAATAAGGCTGTTACATCCTCTGGAAAAATCTGATTAATAAGTGCAATTGCGTCTTTTAACGGAACCTTAGTAAACACGGATACAACATCAAAACTGACGAGTATGTCCTGTGGATTGATTTTCAGAGAACTGATTTTGTTGAGGAAATGTGCTGAATCTTTGATGTAAGACGTGGTTTTTCCGATGTGGCCCTGTAGAAGATTGGCCAGATGTTTAGCTAATTCATATGTCGGCGAGCCAATGGCACTCACGATGGATTGGAGTGGGACTGAAGATGTTGCTGGTCGCCCTCACAGACAATCTTCGTAGACATCTGGATCGAGGCGGCTCAGCGGCAATGCTGATATTATTGGATCTGTCGGCAGTATTCAATACAGTTGATTATGATCTTCTGACTCACCGCCTCGCTGATGTGGGGATTCGATGAACTGCCTTACAGTGGCTTGTCTCTTTTCTCCACGGTCGGGGACAGAGGGCGGCGCTTAGGGAGAAATTGTCATCCCACCCCCCTTTAGTGTGCGGCATCCCACAGGGAGCAATACTCTCCCCATTTTTGTTTAACATCTATATGCGTCCCCTTGCCCAGTTGGTGCGCAGTTTCAGACTTGGGTGTCATCAGTATACAGATGACACCCAGTTGTATCTGATGATGGACAGCCAGCCCAACTCAGCCCCAGATGTCCTGGAACATGCTTTTGCAGCCGTGACTGGTTGGTTGAAGCAGAGTCAGCTGAAACTGAACCTGACGAAGATGGAGGTCCTGTACTTGAGCCACAGGGGATTAGGTTCAGGACTCCGGCTCCCGGCCCTCGATGGGGCACCGTTAGTGCCAGTTCCGAGGGTTAAGAGCCTGAGGGTGATCTTGGATGCCTCCCTGAAAATGGAGGCACAGGTCACAGTGGTTGTCAGGTTCTCTTTTTTCCATCTGTGGCAGACTAGGCAACTTGTCCCTTACCTGTCAACCTGTGACTTAACTACAGTGATCCAAGCAACAGTAATCTCTAGGCTAGATTACTGTAACTCGCTCTATGTGGGGCTGCCCTTGAGCTTGACCCGGAGATTACAGCTGGTACAAAATGCAGTGGCGCGTGTTATTATGAGAGTGCCAAATAAGGCGCATATAACACCATTCTTACACAAGCTGCATTGGTTGCCAGTAGAGTACTGGATCAGATTCAAGTTTCTGGTATTGACCTATAAGGCCCTGTGCAGACTGGGACCAGCGTATCTATGGGACCGTCTCTCCCCATATATTCCCCAGAGGATGCTCTGATCAGGGGATAAACAGCTGTTGGTGGTCCCTGGCCCCAAGGAGGCCCGCCTAGCCTCAACTAGAGCCAGGGCTTTTTTGGTCCTGGCTCCCACCTGGTGGAATGCTCTGTCTACTGAAATCAGGGCCCGGCAGGACCTGCTATCCTTTCACTGGGCCTGCAAGACAGAGTTGTTCCGCCAGGCATATGGCTGAGGCTGGGCCTCCGCCGGCCTGAAAAAAGGGGTGTATAAAATCTTAACCCTCCCCGTGAAGGCTGTCCACTGTCCCATTTTAAATACCATTTAAATGTGTTTTAATACATTGTTGTTTTAATGTTTTAATGTAGATGTATTTTTATTGTATTTTAATATGTAGTTATCCACCCTGAGCCCGCTTGTGGGGAGGGCAGAATAGAAATTTTAAATAAATAAATAAATTGCAGTTTTCTGTTCATTCTATAAGCTTACTTTCAATTCTGTCCTTTCAGTAGCAACATGACAGAAAATATGCCTTAATGGAAGATGGCTTTTGGAAAGCAATTCCTGGATTATCCTTTATGCTTTCAATGGGATATTGCTTCTTTGAGAAATATTTAGATATAGGATCCAAAAAATGCATCTTGGGAATCTGACTTCAGTCTCCTGACAAAGGGATTTCTGTCTATGAGAAACTTCACTGTGGAAGTAAAAAGTTGCTGTATATATGGAGGACCAAAATAGACGAGTTGTTGAGATATTTGTAGAAGAATTTCCCTAAAGGTTTTTATTGAAAAATAGCAATAGAGAGGGGGGAGGGGCAGAGGGGAATCAAAATCATGGACAATAAGCAAGAGAAGGGCTATTGTCTCTCCCCAGTGCTTTGTTTGGGACCAATTTGGGCCCCAAATGGGCTGAATATGCCCTGTATGGAACATGGGAATTCTTCCGTGGCCAGCGTGATGATACCACTTCTGGGACTGGTGTCATCACACAGGTGCTGGAAAGGAGCATGCTGCTGACACGAGGTAAGTGCCAGGTCCTCCCCCCCCCCGCCCCCCACTGGGGGGATATAGGGACCTGGCATCAGCCCTAACCTGTGATATGGAGGCAATAATATTGGTCACTGAAGTCATGTATATGAAATTATGTAAAGCAAGTTAAAGAATTGCTACTAAGAATAAAAACTACATTTGAAAAGCGAAACAAGTGTATTTTTTTTCATATACTACTGCTGAGAGAAAAATTAAAAGTCCAGGAACGTAAATACTATTTCACCATTTAGAGTTGCCTGCACATAAATTTGTAACAGAGGTATGCAAGTATGCCAGGAAGAGTCAAGGAGTACATTACATAAAGGCTGGGGAAAGGCTGTGCGCATAGATAGGAGCATCATTAGGCACCTGAAGAGACTGGATACATCTAGGGTTGGATTTAGGGACATGTGACCCAGACAGCTAATAGGAATTTCAGATTTGGAGGCGCTGGGCTTGGAGGAGGGTCACCTGTCTCTAAGTCTTTGCTGAACAACTACTACCAAATAGCTCAACTTAATTTGTAAAGCTGGCAATTCCTGCCATAATTATCAATATATCTAATTCTCAAAAGGGCCAAATGTGTGGATACTTAAATCTGGAGACTGGAGCCATGAACAGACAAGAGAGAGAGTTCTACCAATTGGAAAAAAGGCCTCGATTTGCCCCCCCCCCAAACCCACCCTGAATATATACATACCTATACACATATATGCATTGTAAGGTTACTCCCCCCCCCCAAAATAGAAGGAGCACTGTAGCAATTTGGGGGTTGCTAGGAAACCACAACAGTATTGCCAGGCTTCAAGCCTTTTTTTCTGACAGTATAAGACATGAACAAAGGAGCAGGGTCCTTTCCAGGCTAATCTGTCATGGGGACAGATCTGGGAGCAACCATAAGGCAACTTGTTACCATGCCACTTGCCTAGGATTGCCAGGCCCCCTCGATCTCCCAGCGGGAGACTGAGGCCTGGCTCTTACCTTGGAGGAGCTTGTGTGCGCGCGCGCAAAGCGTGCACGCACACACTCCTGCAAGCGTGATGACGTCACTTCTGGGAGTGATGTCATCACGCAGCCCCCGTTGGGGCGCTGATCAGGCCTGTTGTGGGCCCCTGAGGAGCGCAGGAACGCTCCCATGCCCCACAGGGGCCCACAACGGGCCCAATCTGCACCAAAACGGGCCCAATCCGTGCCTGTTTTGGCATGGATTGGGTCCATTTTGACACAGATTGGGCCCATTTTGGACCCCTGTGGAGCGTGGGAGCATTCCTGCGCTCTGCAGGGGCCCACAACGGGCCCAATCCGCGCCAAAACGGACCCGATCCATGCCAAAATGGGTGCGGATTGGGCCCATTTTGGCACAGATTGGGCCCATTGTGGGCCCCTGCAGAGCGCAGGAACGCTCCTGCGCTCCACAGGGGCCCCGATCCAGGCCAAAACAGGCCTGATTCTGGGGCTGCTGTGCGCAGGGGCGCACAGCACTGCAGGGGGCACACATGGAAGGTGCACGCCCCCCTCTGGCCAGGTAAGTGGGGGCGGGGGTGGGAGGGTGGGGGCAGGGGATCCCCTGCGCCCACCGGGGGTCTGGCAGCCCTACACTTGCCAGACTCACCCAGGCCTAGCTGCTTGCTGCTTTTCAACAGCAGAGAAAATAAGCAACCAAGCCATGAAATCTAACTAATAAATGTTTCTATTGTAATTCAATCAAATTTAAAGCAATATTATAATCAACTTGAACAAGAGAAACAATATATATACAGGGTGGATGATTACAAAGGGCAAGGCATCATATAAATATAATTCAAATAGAATCCAACAAGAATTCCTGTGCAATATTAAAGTGCTATGCGCCTAAAATTGACCAGAGGTCTATACAGTAATCACCAAAGTCCCAGTAGGTTTATAGTATGACGATGCAAGAAGGTCTTCAGTGCAATAAATTTCTTTTGGAGAAACGGTGTATATGGTCTCATATAATGAAACAATGAGAGGCGGCAGAGAAGAAATGATACACAACTGCGACAGGAAGCCAGCAATCTGCCTGTTTCATCTCTTCATGCTGGCAGTCGTTATATCACAGTCCAAGCATATACACTTCCACTAATCACTCAATATTCTTGCCTTTAGCATCTGCCTTCCATTTTGACGCATTTTGACATTTTGCGGCCAAGGAGGGAAAGCTGAAGACAAGGGAGCCGATAAAGGTATGGGAATGAGAAAAAGAAGCAAGAAAAAGGGAGAGGCTATGGTGACTTTCACAGAAGGGAAAGAGGAAGTAGTGGGAGCGGGGAAATAATATAATTAAATATTCATACGTTTGATTTCTAGCCTTCCCTCTCCACAAGCAAGTGCATAAGATGCCCCTCCACAAGTCCTTGTGAGTCCCCTGCTTGTATTTGATCTCGTATCAAACCTGTGTAATGCAATAAAAATGTAATCAAACGCAGTTTTAAAAGCCATTCAAAAGTGGTGGTGGTGGGGAAGCGAAGTGGCACCAAAGCTACTTCTCTCCCAGGGCATCTTTAAGTCAATAACTAGTGGCAGAAGATTTGCTTCCTGATTGGAGCTGTGATTGGAAATAATGATTGACCTATAAGGAACCAGCTGTAAACCCGCTTACTGGTCTGTTCCAAGATGCCAAGTTAACATCAAGACCCTTTCACCATTCAGATACTGGTTATGTGAAGGTCAACAAGATGAGAATTGAGTCAAATGATGGTTTATTTGGGGAATTCTTGTGGTTTAGCTTTTACTATTCTGAATTTGTGGTTTTGGCTTATGAAGGCTGACTGAGCGAATAATCCAGAAGGTAAAGGACACAGCTGTCTTCTAGAACTGGTATCTGTTACATCTGTCTTAATTCTGGACAAATTAAGACGAAGGCCTCTTTTGCTCGGCAGAAAATTAGGAAGATAACCCTTGAAAAAATGCATTGAAATATGACAGGGGAGTTAAGCGTCTGGAATTCAGAAGAAAACCTGAAGGGTTATGTTGCCAAAAGCACCGAAAATAACCTGGGGTGGGGGGGAGCCAGTATGGTTTCATTTAAACTGGTAACCTCCCAACATGTTCTAGCACAACTTTTAAAATCCTAAGAGCTGGTTACTGGTCACAGTACCTTTAGAATTGTTAAGATTTTTTTCTCACCTTTTAGTCATTATACTGAATTCCTCATTCTGATTTCATAGTTAGCCTTTCTGGTCAATTTAAGATTAATCAGTTTCTGTAACTGGTATCCTTCTGTATGTAAGAACTCATCCATTCTTTCATTCTCATTTTGACATTCTATTGCCATGTTTAAAATTTTAGTTAATATAAAATTTTGAATTAATCTGACTGGTCTGCTAACATGCTAAGATGTATGAAAAACTGGGAGTCTAGGAAATGGAAATTACTACAAAGCAGAACCACAGCTGCTGTAAGTAGCAGTGCCAACTCTTGGAAGACATGCATCTGGCAAGAGAGGTGTCTACCTGGGGCAAGACCTGTCCCAAGGGCTACCCATCATGTACTGGTGGGAGGAAGGAGAGAAAGGCATAGGGTCAAGTTTTTAAAGAACTGATTTCCTGGCAGCCACACAGCAGCTGTGGGGAATGGCTGTTAAAAACTAAAGGAGAGCCTTAATGGCCTCCAAACAACGTTGCAGGGGAAGAGCACCTACCTCCCCCCTCCAAGCTGTTTCCTCATGTCAAAATAGCTTGGGGAGAGGTATTTCCCTGCTTTTATTGTTCCACATGCACAGAAGCAGTGTAAACAGAAACCTCCCCCCGCTCACCATTTTGGAAAATGGCTTGAGGGGGGAGGCCGGAGCTCTTCCTCCCCCCACAGTGGTGTTCTGGGGCCATTTGGGCTCTCCTTTATCTTTTAACAGCCACTCCCTGTAGCTGCTTGTGTGGCTGTGAGTTCACTTCAGCTAAGATTGGAGAGGATTGTGATCTCATCTGAAGTGTTCCAACTGCCTTTCAGTCATGAAAAAAACAATAACAAATAAAGAATTAAAATAAAAGAGCCTTTCTTATGAGGAACAACCTTTATCAGGCAACCAGCTTGAAGGGAGAAAAAACAGTCAAACCAATGACTCTAGTCAAATGAGAATGAGTCGGCTTTATTCTCAGGCTCCCCACTTTCCTCACACTGGGATGGGGGTGGGGCAACTTCCTGGTTTATAAGTCTTCAATCTAAGCTCAATTTGTTACAACTGAGAACAGTCTAATGGCTTGGTTGTTCTCAGGTGACCATTGGAACATTGCCACGGGCCTGGGTGATAAAAACAGCTCAAGGGTATAGTAGTAACCAGAAATTAATCATGGAAAAAAACAGCAGATAGATTTCAGATGCCTCCACCAATAAAAAACAAATGAAAGACAACTATGAATGGTAATATTTGTGGGTAGAGGTTTCCTTCTGGTCTCAGTTATCTCTATTTACCTCTAGCCAATGATCACCTGCACAACTTTACACATTTTTCTTCAAAATTTTAAAGAAAAGGTTGAAATATACAGAGTTATGGATCATAGATCCAGAGGAGTTAGCCATGTTAGTCTGTAGTAGCAAAATACAAAAGACTCCAGTAGCACCTTTAAGACTAACCAACTTTACTGTAGCAAAAGCTTTTGAGAACCACAGTTCTCTTCATCAGATGCATCTGACGAAGAGAACTATGGTTCTCGAAAACTTATGCTACAGTAAAGTTGGTTAGTCTTAAAGGTGCTACTGGAGTCTTTTCAGAGTTATGGATAAGACTATTCTTCTGAATCACCATCTTATTACAGCAGGGTCAGATTTTCTCTCTGAGATTGTTCATTTAGATAGTTGTCAATGTTTTGCTTTTAATCTACAGAAACCTGTTGAGCCCCTCTTTCACTATTCAAGTGCATTGTAATTAACTGTATAAACCTTCCTGCCATGCTCTGGAGTGGTCCACCTTAATTTCAAATAGGTACCCCTTGCAATTATGTCAGCTACTTAAATTTATTTGCAGACAGTCAATTCATATTGATCATAACTTGACCTTACAATGACCTTGAGCAAAGGTACTTTGCAACTCTTATAGATATTGTGATCAATACTGGAGAGTAATTGACTATACCTAGTTACTGATAAATGAAGTTTTTTTTAAAAAGGTACACTATTTTCAGAAACAAAGATAATAACAGCTCATTTAGTCAACAGCTTGTAAAGGTTTCATATTGATACATGAAGGTATAATGACAACCTCAGGCATTTACAAGGGTGGGAAACAATGGGGTGCAAAGATACAGAAGAAAGAATCATTACTTCCCTTACTTCAAATGTGAAATTTCATGATATTTATGACAAAGAGCACTGAGAACAAACACACATTCTTATCCATGCTTGTTGGCAATGGTGGATGTCAAACTGTGCATCTTTTCTTGATGTGAGCTGTATCTGGCAAAACAAAACTCTGTATTATTACAATTGTACATGGCAAAGAAGTCACTTGTTTTTCATATTTGATTTCCACATTGCTGTCTTTTGCATGGTGGTGCCTGAATTTAAATAGCACCTCCCCAGGTATACCTAACTGTAATCATGAGGAAGAGCTCTGTTTGGTCCCAGCACATCTGCTGCATGTTGATATGCTTCCCCTCCCCAGTTGAGAGTTAAAAAGACAGGATGTTAAGGATATTATCCCTGGTTGTTCCTTTTACTTTGGTTGTGACTCCATTGGGCCATGCACTGGCAGCATAAATGCAAGCAAGAGCAAGTAGGCAGAAACCATAGCAGTTGGAGCTGTTAATTTGCACACCAGAACATAGGAGCTGACCTCCTAAACACTATGTGCTCCCAAGGTGTCCAATTTTGTCTGGAAAACAATTCAGTTCGGTAAGGTGGGTTTGCTTCTCCTCTCAACTTCTCTGGCAGACTCTGGCTGCTATTGAATAGAACTGAGCTGCTTTATACACACATTCAGAGAGAGGGGGGGGCGGGGAGAGACATCCCGGTCACAGAGTGAACGAAACATCATAGGAAAAAGAATCTGTGACCAATGTTCATATGTGAGGAATAGCCTAGCATGATACTCTAAGCAGCTTGACTCTTTCTGTTAATCTAAAGAATAAGGTTCATGCAGAATGAATAAATATATAAAGTCTTACACAATTACACAATTATTGCTCAGGTGTGCAAAAAGAAAGGCTTGACTCCCACCCATTGGGGTGCTGGCAAGCCCTACCCCTGCAAATGCCAAGTCTTTGACCTGGAAAGGCAGAATCATTCTAGGGTCCTCCTGATTTATGGATTTGTCACTTGCTGGTCCCTATTGTATATTCTGCTCATTGTTTGGAAGCTGTGGGGCTGGACTGGGGGAATTCTGTTGTGTTGTATGGTTTTCCTTCTGCTTTTCTTTTCTCTCTCAGAGGCAGACCTAGCTATTTAAATCTGGGCCATCTTAACGTTGAGGCTAGACTACGGTAATGCATATCATGTACAGCTGTGCTTGATACTGCTTTCCACTAGTATACAATGCTGTACCTCCTCCCCCCTGCACTGTGCAAGGGTGAGTGTGGCAGGGTCAGGTGACTGGGGGGACCACATCCACCTGTGGCGAGGAGGACTACAGGCTGCAGGGAGCTGAGAGACACTGGTGGAAAGGAAAGAGTGTCCATGCAGCATGAAGAAGCTGGCTCTAGGAGAGCACGGCACACCTCAGGTGGAGCAGCTTTTGGCTGGCGTGGTGGCCCTGGGCCTGAGCAGGGCCCGTAGAGATCGTCATCATCAGCTGGATCAGGCCACTCACTGAAGAGCAGCAGCAGCAAGACGCTCTTTGTGGTGTCTGATGGAATAGCAAGGGAATTTGTGAGCCACGCATCAGGAAGGGTGCTGTTAACCACTTTCTTGTCCAGTATGTATGAAGGCCAGGATAAACAGCTGTTCTTGAATCAACCTGGAATTCCAGAGACAGCCTGAAACCCAGACTTATTCTGAAATGGGTGCCAGTACTCCAGGTTGCCTGAGAGCTGCCCGTCCTGCCACAGTGAGCCATACAGAGCATATTGAGCCAGTGCTCCAGCTTTTACACTGCCTCCTTATTTCTTTCCATGCTCAGTTAAGAGAGTTGATGATAGAGCTCTCGAGGCACAGCCTTCATCTCCAAATTTATGCTGGAATCTAACTCATGTCTATATTGATTGCTTCTCTCATAGGTGAGACGTTCACCATTTGATCACTGCTGCAACGTAAAGTGATCGGTTGCAAATGTATAGCAGTCATCGCAAACAAAGCACCATGGAGCTTCTATGTTGCTTCACCTACTTTTCAGAGGAAACTATCCACACCACCAGCCATCCAAACTACCAACATACTGTCCTTAGCAGACATCTGGTTAATGCTTTCTGTAGACTGTTTTTATTTATTTTATTTATTTAACAAAATGTATATCCCACCTTTCTGCCCTCATAAAGGTCACCAAGGTGGCTAACAAGTTAAAATATACATAAAATCAAATTTTAAAACTATTAAAACCTATCAAAACAATAACAACAACACTTCATATCTCTTCTCATCCTGTTTATCCTGTCTCTGCTATCTGTACTCAAAGGGACTTCAGCCTGGTTCGTGCCCATCCAAATCCTTGATAGGGACAATGACAGAGACGTAGGTAAGAACTCTGTAGTTGGGGTAGAGTGGGAGAGGACACTGCCGATTGATCGACTGATCAATTGATCAATCAGTCAATCAAAGACACCGCCCATTTTTTGGTTGTTTGTTACAATGCTGAACCAGCAAAGACAGTTGCAGATGTGTCTGTAGTAAGGATGTGCGGAACAAAAATCCTAAGGCATAAAAATCACCGAAAAAGCTGTTTTTGAGCCTTACTTCCATCTCTCTGGAACAGAGATTCTGGTCTGAGCTGCTTGGTGTTCATGGAACCCCCTCCTCCAAACATCCTATGCTATTTTTTTAAATTTCAAGTGCTCTTGACTACGCTGCTGCATCACGACAGTATGTAGGCACTTCTTGGTTTTCATGCCCCCCTCCCCATTTTTCCACCAGGCAAGTGACTGCATTTATTCCTTCCAATGTGACAGTAGAGCACAGAGCTGTCCTCTCCCAGAAATGTTTTTACCCAGAGACGCCATGGGCATAGGCCATGGGCATAGGGAATGGGGAGGGAGGATCATGTTATGCAAATGAGGGTAAACTTAAAGGGACCTTAACAATAAAAAAGTAAATGTACAGAGAGGTTTCTTTTCCAACTGTCTCTGGCTAGCGCAAGCCAGGGGTGCTGCTCTTTTGCTTGGGTGCCAGCCAGCCACTAACGCTTTGCTTGAAGATTTCTGCCTTAGGAGTCAGGAGGAGCCTCCACCATCGGCACTCACCTACTTTGGGGTCCGTTAACACCGACACCTTTGTTTGTGTGTGCTGACAACTCAGTGAGTTGATGGTTCAGAGGGAGGACAGTATTTGGGGTGATTTGGCTGCTGTTGGGTGCAAAAATAGCTGCTCCAGAGCCTCCCATTTCCCCCTCCTCCTCTTCCCCACTGAAAAGAATGGACATGAAAAACACAAGTATAAAAGAAAACTAACAAATTTTGAGTCCAACCCGGCAGCACTGCACTGAAAAACTACCCAATTATGATTAACGTTTTATTTGACAGCCTTGGATATAAAAACGAAAAGGTAATTTTCAAAATGCACACCCCTAGTCTGTAGCACAAATAAAATAGGTTATCATGCAGACCTGACATTGGATTCATGTATCTGTTCCTGTGACATCCAGTGACAATATACATGTGTGCAACACCCACTGCAGATAAAAGACTACGGACAGAACCTCAAACATAATAGTCTTCAAAAAAGGTGACTCACACATTCATTTGTGTGGCATAGAATAAGAAAATGTGGCAAGATGTGAACAGATGTGTGAAACAGGCTTTAGTCTAAATAGGTAGATAGATTAAGGACAGAATATAGGATGGTGAGAACACGCAATGATTCAATGGACTTACACTGGAGTGACTCTGCACAGAACTGTACTGCTAATCTCAAATCTACCCTCCATTTTAATGAATTAGGTTTTTATTAGTATGCTCTGTCTTGGACAATGATCGCCCTTTCATTGTTTTTGCGGTAGCTCTTTATTTTATGTAACTTTATCATTATGAATTCATTTAGTATTGATTGCAATTGCTCTCTGATAATAAAGAATTAATTTGGCATGCTAGGTATGTCATATGCATTTATATAAAAATTCTGCAGTCATTCAGGATTAATTAATATGGTGAAGTGATATTGCATTTGTAATTTTGCCATATTTTAATACATCTCATCCCCCCCTTCTTTCCAGGTTACAACCCACTCATGTAATGTATCTGCTTTGGGGATTTCTTCATCCGTACAGAAAATGTTTCCAAGAGTAACTAAAATCTATTCTGTCATACACTGGGGTCTCCTAATGTCTATGGTGCAATTGAATGGTTTCTAATATTCCAGACGTGCTGAGGGACACAGAGTCAGCCTGAGACATGTTGAAGCAACTGGATTGGATAGGTTTTCCCACCTGCTTGATGGGCCTGATGTGAACAAAGGTAATTTAAAACTCACCGTTCTCAGATTTCTCCCTAATCAAGCAAGAAGACATCTGTGCTGATGGAGATAGAGACTGAAATTACCTGGAGGTGCGTGTTCTCTACAGAAATGTCAAAATACACTTATCGTTAATTGAGAGTTGGCTAAAAGCAGGTATTTTCTTTGGACACCTTGTCTCATTGTATCAATTGCCAACATAGTGTTAGAAATGTCTCCATACCGTCGGATGTAACCAAGATGCAACATGACACTATCAGGTGCAATGACAATGACTGCAGATGGCAATTACAGTGTGCACAGGAAGTGCTGAAGAAGGATCTCCACTTTTTGAGTCTGTGATTGGATTCCTTTTTAGTTCAGCGGTGCTCAAAAGTCAGATTAGGGAGTGCTGATACACGATAGGAAGCTCGTAAATAAAGTGACGGGAAGTTGGCAGTGGAGTTCTTCAATGTGAAATGCTGTAAGGAATGGGCAGAATGACACCGTTCAAGGGGAATAGGGTAGATGAATAAAAAATACGCACGGACACATGAAGCTGCCTTTTACTGAACCAGAGCCTTGGTTCATCAACGTTGGTCCTGTCTTCTCCAACTGCAGTGACTTTCCAGGGTCTCAGGTGAACAGCCTTCATATCATCAAATGTTCTGCAACTGAGCAACAGCCTGACAAAAGCTTATGGTCTGGATCTACTGGTGCTTTTCCTTGGGTGTAAAGGATATTAACTCTTCAGAGCCTGACTTTGTTACCTCCTTCCTTTCTCTGCAGTTCCAAATGCCCCCCTATGTTGTTCCTGAAGTTCTCCTGTCTCCCAGAAGCAGCATGGGAGTATTGGGGGGGGGGGGGGCTGCAGAGGAAGAGAGGAAATGAGAAAGTTCCTCTCAGCCGGTAGAAACAATTCAATCATTTTTTAAAAAAAATATTTATAAAAATTTATTGCACTTTCCCTTCATATTAGCAAATGCAAAGTATTTAATTAGGTATTTAATTAGTAATAAAGCATAATGACTCTAAAGGGCTAGAATGTTATATAAGGATCTGGGGGAGTGGTGGGGGTAAACCCACTGCTCAAGTTTCTGAGAGCTTAATCCATGGGCGTATTTTGGCGTCCTGAGTGAGATTTCAAGATTTCCTCCTGTTACTGTCATTCTTTACAGGCTCCCATCTTGTGCGTACTACTCCAAACAATAATTTCAAAATCATATCAAATGAAATAACGACAACCCCCCCCCCCACACACACACACAATTTAAGACCTTGACAAATTATTCTCCTGAATATCTGGTTGATCTTAGGCAGCAGTTTCTCAGGATGAACGTCCATTGCAGAGGAGACTAAGGGCCGAAGCAGACAAGACACTGGAAGTTGTGTGATCCTGGCCCCCAGGGTTTGTTCAATGCAGTTATTAGGATCTTGGCTTGTGATTGAGACTGTGGTGGGGTAGGGGCCTTCTTTCCAGTGCTGATTTTTTTGCCTGCAATGGTCCTGGAAAGGCACTAGTTGTCCATTTGAGGCAAACATATGGGTACCATATCTGTACCAGAGACCTCTTTGTTGACTACAACAGATTAGCAGGCTATCCTGCTGGAACTTCTAAGTGCGTATAAAAGGATATTATTTGTTTTAACTCCCTTGCTTGATTTGAATATCATGTATAATCATGGTTTAATTATGGTTAGGGTGATCACTAACTATGGTTAATTAGGGTACATCAAACCTAGGTCTGAAACCATAGTTTTAAGACTAACCATAAGGTAGTCTTAATTATGATGAGCAATACCTTCACTGCAATGGAGGCTAAGATATTGGTTCTCTCTGTGTGGGGGGAGGCAGGGGACAGCAATGAAACCAGCATTTTAAAAAAAAAGAAAGCCAGGGTTTAAACATTTATCTGTACCTCAAATCCCAGTTCTGCAAATTAACCATAGGTAAAATAAACCAGGGTTCCATGTTGTGTCTGAACAGAGCCACAGTATGTTCACCTTCTTGAAATTTAAACCAAGGTTCACTTGGTTATATAACTAGTCACTGTTCCTTCAGCTGCAGTTGAGGGTCTGCTATTTGACCCATGCAGGAACTGAAGATACACATTCACCCTTAAAACCAACAAAGAAGATGTCACAAAGGTGAGAGGGTGTTCTCTATTTGTGCTATTGGAAGCAATAATGGAGATTTACGGTTATTCAATACTCAAAAGGATTTCCCAGAATGCTGACTAACTGAACTCCTCTGGAGTTTATTGATGCATTGCTGTACTGAAAACACTGGTTTATTAATAAATAGATTCATTGGAGTGGAAGATAGAAGCTGAGCTAGGAGAAAGGCATGAATAAAGAGGAATAAACAATAAGAGAGGATGGGGCGGGGAAATGATGGGGATGTTTTTAAGGTGACCAAACTGATGTAAAATATGAGTTGGAGAAAACCGTTTTGAATGGAATGAGATCCACCACAGATGACAAATTTACAGTATAATCCTAAAGAGAGTTACACCCTCCCGTGTCCATTGAAACCAATAGATTTGGAAGAATGTAGCTTTGCTTAGGATTTCAGTGCCAGATTCGTTCAGGTTGAACAAGTTTGCTGGGTTGTGTTCAAAACTACACAGCAGCTCTTTTCAAATTTTGCATAGTGAAAAATAATGGCACCTCCTACTTCTTCCAAGCCTCTGACAAACTCTTCTCAGCTTCAGTTATATTATCGCCTGACATAATAGGAACATGTAAAAGTCCTGCACTGTGCAAACACCTGTCTATACAATTTGCATTGCTAAATGCAAAGTACATAGTTGAAGGAATGGGAAGAAGTGAAAGGGGGTGTTCCTGATGTGATTGGAAGTACTCTTTTTTCATGCTGTTGTTACTTTTCCTAATGCTTGTGGAGAAGATGGTGCTGATTGTATCTGACTTATGTTGCTATCAAGCCTAGGGCAAGCCACCTTGGGGCTGAGTTTCACATTACAAAGTCGTCTTCTCTGCTCCCAGACTGCTATGAGGACTTTAATCATACATGTGTCTGGGGTTCCCTGATGGGAATTTAATTTCCAGGTGTGTGGCAGCTGCAATTGGATTTGGACCACAGTACATGAGGAGAAGGGGGTTAAGGCTTACCACCACCACCATTTTCCTGCCTGGAAATGAGCCTGTGGAACCACTATTTACTCCACTAGATAAATGTATGTGTAGCCATCAGTACACACAAGTTTCCTCAAAGGGAAAATAACAACTCCCCAGGGCCTTTTCATGTTGGAAAATGGTGCTGTTGGGAAAATGTGAGCCCTGTGTGCTACAATTTCAGTCCAAACCAAGTTTGGGAACTAAGTTACAAGCAGGAAACACCTGCTGAAAGTCCACATAGGGGCACGTGAAATTTGTAACATGTAAAACGCCACTTTCTCTCAGCCTAACTTATGAAGGTAAAGAGATGAGCCATATACCTCCTCATGAGCTCCTTGGAGAAAGAAAGAGATAAGAATATTATTATCCATGAGCCAGACCAAATGTCAGATAAGATGGCAAAATTTCTTTGTTTTTTTATCTGAAAGATGTATGTCTTATATTACATTTTAATAGGATAACTCATTCTGATTGGAAGTTTAAGCTTTTAATAATGTCTATAAGGTGGTCAAGGTCAAAGCACATACACATTTGTGTTATGTGCAATCAAGTCACTTCTGACTTATGGCAACCCTATGAATGAAAGTAGATCCAGAGGAGTTAGTGTGTTAGTCTGTAGTTGCAAAATAGTAAAGAGTCCTGTAGCACCTTTAAGACTAACCAACTTATTTATAGCATAAGCTTTCAAGAACCACAGCTCTCCTCGTCTTAAAGGTGCTACTGGACTCTTTACTATGAATGAAAGACCTCCAAAATGTCTTATCGTTAACAGCCTTGCTCAGATCTTGTAAACGGGAGGATATGGCTTCCTTTATCAAGTCAAGCTGGCAAGGCTCAGGAGCCCAGAGTGGCAGTGGGCCTATACTGGTGGATGGACACCTGGCGCTGGCGCTGGCGCTGGCGCTGGCGCTGGCGCTGGCGCTGGCGCTGGCGCTGGCGCTGGCGCTGGCGCTGGCGCTGGAGGCACAGGGCTTGTTCCTAGAGGATCAGTTGATCCAGCAATGCAACCTTCTCAAGCAACAGCCTAAATAGGCTGAGATGTGATCTGGCTCAGCTGCGTCTCCTGGCAGGTGTTGAGACTCTTGAAGCTGTGCTAGGCTCTGGCCAGGATCCTGTGAGCAATTACCATTCTCAGTGCTCTGAATCTACAGGCAGTGATGCACAGCCAACCTGTCAGTTTGCCTTCTTTGTGCCACCTGAGCCTAGGGTTGTCAGGTCCCCTTACCCTCCCAGTGGGGAGGGGGACCTGGCACTTATCCTTGTTGATTTTCTTGCACATGCACACTTCCAGCAAGCATGATGGCATCACTCCTGGAAGTGACGTCATTGTGTCAATCATCTTCATGCTCCCGTGCTTCACAGGAGCCCATTTAAACCCCTGTGAAGCACGAGAGAATGCCCGCCAACAAGTACGATAGCATTATTTAAGGAACTGACGTCGTCATGGCCAGTGAAAGTGGGTCTGCTGTTCACTGGCTTGGGTGGATTTTTGCCTCCTGGGCCCATTCCCTGGGTCTTCCCCCCCCTCACTGGCCAGGTGAGTGGAAGCGGGGAGCAGAGGCTGAGAGTGGGGATCCCCGCCCCCACTGGGGGACCTGGAAGCCCTAACTGAGCCTGGGCCCAATGCAGTTGCTGTTCCTGCAGAATGGGAAAGGGTCCTGGGGAGATGTGGGCCCAGGTTTCTGTTCTGCCTGACAGAGTGCTAGTGGTTATCTCAGGGGCTGATGGCAGGTCTCCCTTGCAGGCTCTGGCAAGGTGCCCTCTAGCATTGCATGAGTATGATCAGCTGGTGCCTCTGCAGCATCAAGCCCTCCCTGACCCCACTGGTCCTCCCTGTTCCCTGACCTTGGCTCCTCAAGCTCTTTCTCTGAGCCCTCCAGGTCAGAGTCACTGGTGTGGTCAGAGGGGGTCATCATGACAGCCTGCCATCTTTGCCAATTGGAAACCATTCTGTTTTCCCATGTTCTGCCCTGACAGTAGCCTGTTGTCTAGAGTACAGGTTGCACACCAAAACAATCAGATGTTGTGACACACCCATTTCTTTTAACACCACCCATAGCTTTTCATGATAAACACAGTCAAAAGTTTTTCTGTAATCTATAAAACACAAGCTGATTTTCTTCTGAAATTCCCTGGTATGCTCCATTAGCCATCATAAATTTGCAATGTGATCTCTAGTGCCTCTTTGTTTTCTGAATCCATCTTGAACATTTGGTATTTCTCATACCATATTTGGCAAGAGTCTTCACTGTACAATTTTGAGCATCAGTTGGAATTCATGGGAAATTAATGCAATGGTCTGATAGTTGCTGCATTCTTTGGCATCCCCTTTTTCAGAAATGGAACGTAGATGTAGACTGAGTATTTCTAGTCAGTAGGCCACTATTTTGTTTTCCATATTTATTGACATATTCCTGTTAGGATTTTGATGTGCAGCTTTCATTTCACTTTCTAAAATGTCAGATTAATCATCAAAAGATTCTTCTTTGAAGGAATCCTTCTATCACTTCTTTAGAGTTTTTTAAGTGTATTGTTTCCAGCTTTCCTTTATTTTGTCCAAACAGGATACTGTATTTCCATGCTGGCCTTTCTGCATCCCCAGCCATGGATTGAATTACGCTTTCATTTTCTGGATTTTGTTCTTCCTTTTTTTGGTTCTCTTCTATTTTTTGCATTCATTATTATAATAGATCTTTGTCTCTACAAGTCTCCGAAAAGCTGTATTTAGAATTTTGATTCTATTTCTGTCACCTTTTACTTTTACTTCTTGTCTATCTTTGTCAATTTGAAGAGTTTCCTCAGCCATCCGTTGTGGCTTCCCCTTTTTTTTGCAACAGGAATAGTCTTTGCACATTCTTCCTTGATGTAGGCCCTTTTCACACTGCTTACCTTGACTTGCAACAACGCGGAACATCGCGCTAAAACGCGGAACATCGCATTTTCTCGCGATGTTCCAATGTCTCTAGTTTCATCCCATTGTTCTTCAATTAATCTTAGTAATGCAAATCTGTTCTTTACATTATATTTAAATTCTCCAGTAATTGAAAGTTAGATTATATTTTGGCTCTATGATTCTTTTAGTGTTTCTCTCCAGCTTTATTCTGATTTTTGCTATTAACAAATATGGTCTGTACCACAGTCAGCTCCTAAACAGAGCTTCTCCATCTTCTGCTTCTGATTATGTAATCTATTTCCTTCTTGCATTGGCCACCTGGTGATTTCCGTATATACAATAATCTGTTCAGTTGCCTGAGGTACGTTGTTGGCTTCCTAAAATTCTAAGAGTTGCTCTCCTGCTCCATTTCTTAATCCTAGTCCAAATTTTCGGACAATATTTGATTCTGCTTTGTCGCCTGCTTTTGCATTCTAGTCACCTATGATTATCAGCACATCTTGTTTAGGCTTATTATTTATTTCTTCTTGGACACTCACATAAAAGCTTTCAATTTCTTCCTCTTCAGCATCTGTAGTTGGGGCATAAACTTGAATGATGGTTAAATTGATAAGCTTTCCATGAAGTCTGATTAATACTAAGCAGAGACTTTGTATTATAGCTCTTGATTTCATATGCTACATCTCACCTCACTATTAGAGCAACACCACTTCTTCTTACTTTATCATTTCCTGAGTAAAACACTTTGTAATTTTCTGACTGTAAGTGTTCTAATCCAGTCCACTTTAGTTCACTCAAATTCAGGATTACAATCTTTCAACATTCCATTTCTTGTTTTATGATTTCCCTACTATAACATTCCCTCATCCTTAAACAACAGAAATGTCACCAGAAGTCTGCATCTACTTCCCATACCTCCTTGCTAAATTGCCCCCGTTCTCCTGCTGGTGTTAAAACTGCTCGCTGTTAGGACTCCATCTCCCAGTTCTTCAAACTCGATTCCTCTCAGTTTGAATTGAAAACTGACCCTCCTCTTTCCAGCTCATGCTACCCAATCAGATTCTTTGAATTAGCCTGTCACTCAAAGATCTCTGATTCTGCAAGAGATTAACCCTTAACAACCCTGCAGCTGTGTGTGTAGCACTCCCAGGTTTTTAAAAATGTGTAATCCATCACACCTGACTTTTCTAATTTGATCTATAATTGAAGAACCAAGTGACCAATTTTAAATTCTAAACATTGTTTAAAAGCTAAAAAATTTCCTCTACAAATAACTAATAATAATACAAATTCATTACGGTTTCTGTAATATAAGGCATAAATCAAGGAAATTATGTTTTTATACAGTTTACAGTATATGATGTTTCAGAAAAATGTAAAGAGGTTTTACCGCCTTACCTGATATTGATATGTTCATTTTTGGCTCTTGGCCCATGGACCGTAAGAGAGAGGCCATTTATTGTGGTCTATTTATTTAAACATCCACTTCATCATATGCATGACATGATGCAGTAAGTTGACAGGTGTATGTGTATTTTTATGTATATTATTCTGGTGAGTGTGAAATTGGAATGCCAACTTTTTTCCTTGTAGGGCTGCTGTGCCATTGGTATGCAGATATATAGCAACAACAGGGCTTTTTTAATCACATGCAGGTGGAAGGGTAGGAAACGCTTTATCTGTTGCATTTCTGTCTTTTACATAGATGTTTTAAAGCACAGGAAACTTGCCAGCAAAGAACAAAAAAGTTGGCAACACTAACTTGAAAGCCAACTTAGTTCCTTATGTCTGGGCTATACATCCAGAAAGAATCTGAGTGTGTAATTTGGCAAAAGACAGGCAAAGCACACACTCTTATTCCCACCTCATTGAAAGCTAGGCCTGTGAAGCAAGAGTCCTGTGGTATTAGAGCCATTTTCATACATCTCCTTTCAGCCAGTGCCAGTATTTGCTTAAAGGCTTTAATTGCTTTAGACAAACCGATTTTGTTCCATGCATCATTCTCTCCTTTTAATGTGTAAATTACATAGGATTTGACTCTGATTATATTGATATAATTGCTTGTCTTCACATGAAGCAAGGCCGCAATCTGGGGAGGGCCTGCTAAGAAGAAACAGGTGTGAGCCTTCCCCAATGAAAGCTTCCCACACAGCTCAGGCCCACCAAAAAACTTTTTTTGATGTTTGTCACATTTTATTTGTACGTAGCCAGCCGGTGGCTGTTATTGCTTTACGATTTTCTCAAGGGGGTGCCTGCAGCCAAACCAGATCTGTCTGTGATCATGTCAGATTTCACAAGGTAAGCAGTGTCAGGCCTGGTTAGTACATGAATGGGAGACCTCTGGGGGAAGAAATATCCTGATGTTGCGGGAACCAGGGGTGAGGATACAGCAGGAGGTATCAAATATACACGACAGTAAGTCTACCTTGAACAGATGTCCTGGTTCAGAAACAGTTGAGAGAAAGCATCTTTTCCTCCCCTCTTCTGAATCAGATTTGAAAAGCTGTGATCATTAAAGAGAAGAGATTATTTAGGGATTGAATTAGAGAGCAATCTGGGTAGAGTTGCCAACTTTTTTTTTTTTTACTGTGCTTATGTTTTCAGCATCAGGCTGACACACATATGTTAAGCAGGTGACGTTTTTCTGCACTCTTTTAGTACTAAACTACTGTTAACCTTCAACTGTATACTTTCTGTGTTGGGCTGGTGTTAGCGGCACCGGGGCAGCTTAAATCCAGAAGAAGCAATAAACAACTAGTTTCCCCCCCTCTGCATGGCTTCTGCATCTAATAGCAGACTGACCCATATAAGTGAAACTATCACCATTACTGTATTTCCATGCCAATAAATTTTCACTTGAGGCCTACTGCTTGTCACTCAGCTGTTAAAAACACAGCAACCTTTGCCAGGGGAAAAAACCCTTAGCAACTCTAAAAGCTGAAGTATGCTGAGGTTCTTTTTATTTCAAAGAGACTTAGGTTGCCAACAAAATTTCTGATTGAGGTCTGGAACCAGACCCAGTGGTTTCAGTGGATCCTAGGCAAAACCCCAGGTAGCTTCTGGCAGAGCTAGACGGAACCAACCCAGTGCAAAAGCTGTCTCTTTTGAATCTTGGAAGTTAAGCAGGGTCAGCTCTGGTTAGTACTTGGATGGGAGACCACCAAGAGAGTCCAGGGTTGCTATGCAGAGGCAGGCAGCGGCAAACTACCTCTGTCTGTCTTTTTGCTATGGGATCACTATAATCTGTGACTTGAAAGACTTTCTCTCTCACACACGCAATTGGATGATAACTTGGTAAAGGGGAGGCTAACAAGTTTCCACATACTATTTTCTCAATTAAAACCACCCTCCAGGTAACCTAGGAACATACAAGTACTGAATGAAGTGGCCAACTGCCAAGTGGGAGGGGCCTCTACACCCTTATCAGCAATAGTCTCTCAGCAAAATTGGAGGCAGAAGGTGGCCAAGACAGTAAGGGTATATGAAGATATTTAGATGAATTATTCAACGTATGCACTGTCTGATCTTTCCCAACATCTCCTACACAAGGTACTTTAATTGGCTGATGCTGGGATTGAACCTGGACTGAAACACTTCCCCTACCACTGAACTTCGACCTCTTCCACCTTATCACTAAGCTGCCAGTTTCTGTCTGCTGCACCACCTCACGAACAGTCCAGTGAAAGTTGAACGTAGCTGTATCCCACTTAAAGTAGTGGAATTGAGCCGTGCCACGGAGAGCTACATTCACTGTTTTCTTTAAGATGAATGATTTCTCATTCAGATGATAAACTGGTATCCGGCAGACTGGAATTAAGCATAAGCTAAGTAAACTACAGTTTAGGGGCTCAGATTACGAGGGACCACTAAATGTGGGTGGGGGGGAACCCCTTAGTACATTTCAAGTTTTCTTTTTTTATTTTCTTGGTCATGTTAAACTCGACATAGCTTAAATCCGCTTGCAAACTAATTGACTTGTGTATAAAAAACTCCAGTGTCTTCACAATGACCATTTCCTTGTGGGAATTTTTCCCTGTGGGAAAAGCAGGAAGCCCCTGCATTAAAGGGAAACATTCACATGATGTCTTCCACATTCTGGTCACAATTTGTGGTGTTTCCTAGACTTTCCCGTTCAAGCCAGGCAGAGGTGAATCAGGAAACCAAAACAGCCTGGCAATACCTTCTCAGTCCCTGCCTCACTCTCCCCGTGGAAGGAGGATTGGCTAGTGGTGACTGCAGGAGACTTGCCCTGGGCCAGTGTGCATGAGACTCTCCTCTCCTTACTTAGGACTAGAGGCGATCATGAACCAAAATACAAACCGAAGTTTGTTATGAACTGAACTGGTTTATGATTCATGAACTGGCAGTTCGTGGGAGCTAATTTCTCACAAATTGTGATGAATTTTAGCGCAGTTCGTTTGGTTCATATTTCAGTTCATCACTGCAGACAGCCTGGTGCCAATCAATCAGTTTCCTAGGCAATGTGGGGGGGGGGCTCTCTGCAGTCCTTCTGCTGACCTAGAAGTGATGTTTTCATGAACCGAACAAACTAGTTCATGAACCGGGGCAAGTTTGTGAAAGTTCATGATTCGTGAAATGCGACGAACCATGAACCACATGTTTCGGAATTTTCCCGGTTCATGCCCATCTCTACTTAGGACCACTGTGTATGAGGCAAGTCCTATCTCACATGTGGTAGCCCTGCACAAAGGGAGGTGAGATGAGTCTTGCCTTTTCAGGGGCTGGGATGGCCACAGGGCCACTCCCAGGACGTCAATCCACTGTGACTTTTCCTGGTGGCCCTAATGGCTAATTTGTCCCTGAAGCCAGAGGGAAAAATCTATTTTAATTTCGTTTCAAGGGTACTCTGTGGAGTGACTGTGGGGAAATGTCTGTCTGGGCACTCTCTCTGTCACACTATAGAGAGGGGTGGAGATAGAGTCTACTTTGCAGATGGTATTGCTTTATGCCATTTCTCTATTCCTTTTAGCCTTTTAAAGGGCTTTTCCCTTTCCCTGTTCCGCTGCACTGTAGCATTACAGTGTGGCTCTGTAGGTAAAGGGAAAGTGAGGGGAAAGGGCCATGGGGATCTAGGGTTACCAGCTGAGGCTGGTTGGGGATGGAGACTAGACATGGGCACGGACCGGGGAAAAACCATGGGCCATCAGTCCTTGGTCCATCACATTTCACGGACCATGGACCATGAACTTTTCATGGACCTGGCCTGGTGCATGGACCGGTTCAGTCCGTGGTCTGAAGCTACCTCGCCTTCCTGGGCTGACCAAGGGCCAGGAGCTGGGGCTGCAGCCTGGCTGCAGGTGCCCACACTTGTCCTGTGGCTGCCTTGGGTGGTGTGGCAGAGAGCCGGGCTGTGGATTGGCTGGGCTAAGAGCACACCTTCCCCCAGAGTTGCGGGGGAGGTTTAAAGGGCCTTCTGCACCACTTGTGAGGGGCACGGATGGTGTTCCATTGCTCCAGCTGGCTGGTGGGCTTCACCAATCGGCTGGAACAATGAGGAAGTTTAAAGGGTTCTCTGCGCCACTTGTGAAGTCGCTCCATTGCTCCAGCTGGCTGGTGGGCTCTGCCAGTCAGCTGGAGTGAGGGAGAGAAGTTTAAAGGGCTCTTCAGGTCACTTGCAAGTGGCACGGATGGCACTCTGTTGCTCAAGCTGGCTGGTGGGCTCCACCAGTCAGCTGAAGCAAGGGGAGGTTTAAAGTGCCCTCTGTATTGTGGGGATAATAATAACAGTAGCTTGTTCACTGCTCTGAGTGAGCCACTAATTTGTCTTGAAGAGCGGTATATAAGCACAGTTGTTGTTGTTGTTGTTGTTGTTATTGTTGTTGTTATTCTGCCCCACTTGCAAGCAGCACAGAGGGCGCTCGTTGCTCCAGCTGACTGGCAAGCTCCACCACTCAAGGGGGATTTAAAGGGCCCTTCGCACTGCTTGGAGACTCGGCTGGCAGCCTCCATGGTGGTGTGGCTGGAGCTGGCCATGGATCAGCCATGCTGCATGCTCACCTCCCCCCCCCCCCGCAGAGTGAGGGCGGGGAGCCAGGGCCACAGCATGTCTGGGTGGCTTAAGCCTCCAAAGGCTGCATGGCTTGCTTCAGCTGACAGGCGTGCTCCCCACCTGTCAGCTGAAGCCAGTTTAAAGAGGCTGTTTCCAGGATGTCTGGGTTCATGTCCCAACAGACCAACAGACTGGCCAAAAGTCATGGCACCCATGAAAAACGGGCATCCTATGACCCACTGGTTCATGAACACTGAACTGGGCCAGTCTGTGTTAAATTTAGGTCCATTTTTTCGGTCTGTGCCCACCTCTAGTGGGGACACGAGAGGCATGTGACATTAGCAAAGTCACTGATGTCACTTTGCCACTTACGGGGAAAACAGAAGTGACAAAGGGTAGCTCTAGGACTTGTGAAAAACTCTATGGAGTAACTCTGGAGGTTTCCCTATAAGTGACATTTCAATTTGAGTGATGTTACCATTTCCCCCCCTGCTGCCACTCCAAGCAATAGCAGGAACAGAGGGCTGCCAGCAGGAAGCTTGATAGCCCCATGAGGATCCCAGTGTCATAGGGGGAAAGGGGAGAGGTAGAAGTGGCAGCAGTAAGCAGCACTAGAATGGGGTGTGTGGATGCTGTTCCAGCCCGTTTCCATGCTGCTTCTTGCTGATCCTGCTGTGGCTGGGAGTGTCTTTGCTCCCCCATGTGGAAGTGGTGCATGTCGCATTTGGTAGTGAGTTTGGAAACACGGCTGCAGTCCAGAACATGCCTGCAAGTATTTAAGTCTCATAGAATAAAATTAAACTATGCAATGGACTGTGTCCACTGTGCAGACTATGGGGAATGGTGGACCTTGCACCTTCTATGCATTGAGTTAATTAAAGATTTTGCTATGTTCATGCAATTAACAATGCAAAATCCTTTGTTTGCCTAAAAAAGCATCAGGGGTGGGATGGGTGGGAGGGGAATGATGGTTTTACAAACATCCTAGACCTTCCAGTACGCAAATACAGATCAGCATCATCAAGCTCCTCGGGAAACCCTCCAGCACTGCATAACTATACAAGCCTGGGGACTGATTTTGCAAGCTTGATAGCATTGCACATCCTTGAGCATGATTTAGCCCTCAGAGACACGATCAAAATGCTAAAAGCGTGGAATCAAAGCAATACAAAACCACAACAAAAATCATGGGGGCCGGCAGCCAGATTACCTCAGGCTGAGATCATATCAAGTATCTTCAATGAGACTGGGTCAGTGCTCCATATGGAGGCCCCCGGTGCAAATTCAGGTACTCACAGAAGCTTTTTACACTTATCTTTATTTAAAACAGCTTTATAAAAAAAGTGCTTGCAATATTTGCTGAAAAGAAA
Organism: Eublepharis macularius; assembly: GCF_028583425.1. Taxonomy (NCBI): domain Eukaryota; kingdom Metazoa; phylum Chordata; class Lepidosauria; order Squamata; family Eublepharidae; genus Eublepharis; species Eublepharis macularius. The sequence continues at coordinate 180,678,227 of NC_072791.1, read as the reverse complement.
TTCTAAATATGTTAAGAAATACTTTTAAAAAATATAATTGAATGTCAAGCTCCATTAAGTTTTCTCGTGAAAAACAAGAATCCTAAAAATAAGAACCCAGCGTATCAGTGGATCAGGAAGCATTTCAGGTTTAAATGTTAGTAACAGGATTTTTTTTAAAAAACCAATAAAATCAGGACTCATTATTCACCCTGAAAATTATAATTAATTAAGGTGACAACCAACATTTCATTTTTTTAAGCTGTTCATTCAGACACTGATAAGCGTAAGAATTTTTTTTAATGTTTGCATTAAATACGTACCTATTCAAAACGAGTGGTAGAACTAATACCTTAAGGAGCAAGTCAGATGCTCAAAAACTGACCATTTCTTAATATGGCATGTTCCTTTTCTCACTGCAACTGGGATGTGCAACCTGTTAAAGTAAGCATAAGGACAAGGCAAGTATCGTAAGTTCACCAATGGATTTAGATTAAAGGTGTGCAACTGGATATTGCCAACTCAATACAACGTCCATTTTTCAGGCGGCAGATCGGATCAGCAATATCCAGCACCACAAAAATATTTGCAATATTTCGTGATTGTGATCTTATCACTCCTGATAATATTGGGATTTGTGTAAGGAAGGCTTTTCTGCTGTTATACAGCATGTGGGATTTTTGGTGGTTTGTTTTACTGGTTCCCAGGAAACAGAAGGGACTAGGAAAAGGGAGACAGCTCGCCTAGCCAATCTAATCAGAAGAGCTGTCCATGGCTGATGAAGCAATGCTCCTTGGCCTAGCAAAGGGGGCAGAGAAGGGTCTAGGAAGGAAGGAATATAAACTCTGGTTGTCTTGAAGCCTACTCACCACTTAGCCGATCATCGCTGGAAAGGTATTCTACTTCCTTGATAATTTTGCTGTCCTCTCCTACTTTTTATATCATTTCCAGCTCATTTTCAAGACAGCGTTCCTGGATTTGTACACAGCCACACTATAGATGTATACACGAGTATTACAATACTGACGATTTCGTTTTCAAGCCTTTTCCTAACAATTCCCAGGACAGAACTTTCCTTTTTCACGGACAAAGCTGCTGTTTGCCTCATTAGAGCACACTCATAGATTCTGATATCTATATTTTTCCAGCGGAGAAAACAGTCACTCTAAGAGACCAGTTCAGGTTAGGGAAATGGTGTGTGGGGGGGGGGGGAGGTGTAGCCTCCAGATCCCTCTGCCCTCTGAACTGGGACTGGTGCACCTGTTATTTGAATTAAAAATAACGCTGGTAGCTTCATTCATAGAACTCTTGAGTACCATATCTGGTTTAGAGATGTAAAATTTCCAGAAATGTTGAAGCCACCCACCCCTTTGGGGGGAAATTGAAATATATTCAATACTTTCCTATCATACCTAAACTTCTCTTTGTGTTTTAAAATCATAAAATGCATCAAGTATAATTTAGCATATGAAATTATACTATTTGGCATGCCTATGGAATTTAAAAGTATAGGTTTCTTCATTTTCTGTAAGAAAATTCACAAGTATATCCTGTACTTGAGAAAGAGTTGCAAATTGCAGCACCCTATGCTACCCTAAAACATGTATCTTTAATTTTTCTCATCTGATAGGAAATGAAATAAAAGTTAAAGGTAGAAAACAAGTTATGTAGGAAACAAAAGAAAGTGTAATATTTGGACAGAAACTCTCATAAAGTCAATAAGTGTTTCAGCATTAATAAGCATGTTTCAGTATTAATTTAAACTTTATAACAGTGACAACACCAAACCCTTTAATAATGTATCATTAACCACATTATAGCATATTAATTGTCAAAATTATTTACATTTAAACAAAACCAGTTCTTGAAAAAGGTGAAAATGTCACTAGCGTTTTTTTTCTAGTGCTTCCCAGAATTGAGAAAGTACTCAGACTTTTCAAAAAAGAAAGAAAAGAAAATATTTCATGGGAGATTTTTTTTTAGTGCTCTCCAAAATGTTCCAGTTTTAATAATTCTAAAAGAGAAAATATCTCATAGATAGTATTTTTTGAGGTGTCCTCCCAAATTTTCAAATTTTTCCATCTGAAAAATTGAAACAAAAAAGTCCTCTGCAAAAAACAGAACCCCCCTCCCCCAGCTTATTTTTTACTAGGCCTTTATGCCTCTAAGCTGGTTTACCTCATACTGTGAAGTGAGACATATTACAGCCTGCACATGGGCGAAATCAACATCAGCCCTGCACATGGGCGAAATCAACATCAGCCCTGCACATGGGCGAAATCAACATCAGCGCATATACAGGCTTTCTCTGTGGTGGCCCCTATGCTGTGGAATGGCCTGCCTGAAGAGATCAGGAAAGTCCCCATGCTCTTGGCTTTCAGCAAACAATGCAAAACCAAATTATTCAAAAAAGGCTTTTACTTAGATAGGAGGATGGTATTGTAGGGAGGGGATCTCAGATGTTTCGCTAATGAAATATGAACCAAATGAACTGGGTTAAAATTAGTTATGGTTTGTGAGAAATGAGCTGCCACAAACTGCCAGTTGGCGAAACACAAACCAGCCCAGTTCGTGACGAACTTCGGTTCATATTTCGGTTCATGCCCACCTCTAAAGGACATCTTTTAATATTTTCTTTTTAATTTCCTGTTAAAGTAATACATCAGAACCTAAAATAACTGCTAAAATAAACGTGTATGTCTTTAATTCCAGCACCACCAATTAAAATTCACTCATGTACATTTAAATTAGTCGCACTCATTGATCAACTAAATTTTAGTGGATTAATATATATTATATACGTCAATCAAAGTTTGCAGTACTAACCCCCAATCCCTCCCAGTCAAATATATGGTCACTGTCTATCTGACTTGGGTAGAAATTCCTCTCAAACCTTAAAAATGGCTGTCTGCCAGACCCATCAGTGATGATCCTCCAACTTCCCTCTCCATTCTCTTTGCCTGAGAGTAGCTGAGAAATGGTGGGAAATCTGTATGTGTGAGAGTGCTCTTGGATTTCCCCCATACCTTCCTCTCTCTTATGTTACACGTTCCTCTCTCTTATGTTATACAGGTAATCACTAGATATGGGCACAAACTGGGGAAATGACGGTTTGTGGTGGTTCGTGGTTCATCGTGTTTCACGAAATACAAACCATGAACTTTCACGAACTTGCCCCAATTCATGAAGCGGTTCATTTGGTTTATTAAAACATCACTTCTGGGTCAGCAGAAGGTCTGCAGAGAGCCCATCCTCCCATTGCCTAGGAAACTGATTGATTGGCGCCAGGCTGTCTACAGTAATAAACTGAAATACAAACAAAATGAACCGGGCTAAAATGCGTCATGGTTCATGAGAAATGAGCTCCCAGAAACTGCTGGTCCATGAATCATGAACCGGCCCAGTTCATGCCCATCTCTAGTGGTCACCATCACTCAAACTGCCCTTTCACTATCCATAGTTTGAGGTAAAGATCGAGGTTGTGTGTGGGCATGTGAGCTGTGGTAGCAGCTCTGTCTTTTGTAACATCTAGTTCTGTCCAGAGAATAACCCCTTAAAATAAGAATCTTCCATTCTTCACTCACTGCCATCTGTAGCTTTTCTTTACATTAGGGCCTTTCCAGGCATCTTGTTTTACACAGGAGCTAATCGTACCTTTATTGTGCATATTGTGCCACATGAAACAACATTCAGGTCTCTTCATAATGAGGATGAGATTAGATTTGCTGCTGAGGGGAATCTTTGCATGGGATTTTAAAAAACTCATTCTCAGGGGCTAGGAAAGGCCACCGACTACAAAAGAGGGGGCACATCAGGGCCACTGCCAGCACATGGCAAGGTAGGGCAGTTGCCAGGGTCCATGGTTTCTAATGGGGCCCATGGCTGCTGACTTCCTGCTCACACATCTCCTCTGACTCCTGCATTCATACTCTTTCTCTGCCTGCTTGTAAGTACTTTGTCACCTCTGCTTCCAGCTGCATATGCTGTTTAGTGTTGCTGGAGAAAGGCATGTGGGTGGTGCACAAAGCATCAGCAACCCTTATAAGCATGGCAGTGGCACTCCTAGCTGCATCTACCACACAGCACCATCAGGAAGAGGATATGGAGGTAGTATGGGCAGTTGTGACTGCTGGTGGTGGGAAAGTTTACAAGTGAGCAAAGGAAACACAAGCAGATGGGGAGTCGTGGGTGGAAGGGCAAAAAGGGGAACCTAGTAGTGAGCATAGGGGGGCCTGGATACTGACCGGGGCCCATTAAAATGTGGAACCAGCCTAAGGAGATGTGGTAGAAAACCATGATTTACCAACTTGCTGGGGAAAGAGTATCTGGTTGAATTAGTGAAGGATGAACAATACGCCTTGGGAAAGGATAATGCTTGGGATGTGTAATATATTGGCAGCTGAATCTTAACTGCCAAGGCAGCACCGTCTCTTGTGCATTGGCGTAAATGGGGTGCTGCTACACAGCTTCCTATGGACTTTTGCAGGAGAGTCCCTCTGGCGCCCAAGCGTGGGAAAGTGAGGTGCAGCCGCTGCCAGGAGTGCCTGCCCGCCGTTCCCCTGGCAACCCCGCTCAGACCAGCCAATGGCCACACCCCTCCCCTGATATCCAGGCGAGGAGCAAGCAGCTGCACAGCCAATGGGGAGGCTGTGATTCCCGCTGCTGCTGATAGGCACCCCCCCATCAGATTGAACACCCACCCTCTCGCCCGTCCAGCCCTCATTTCCGATGAGCGCCAGGCCGGTGGCTGCAGCTCAGTGCACCTGCAAATGCCCGCTGCTGCTGCTGCCACCACAAGAAATAGGTTCCCCCTCTCTGAAAAGTAGGGCCAGATAGTAGGGAGCTGATCTCTGTTGCCTGGAGATCAGTTGTAATTCTGGGAGATCTCCAGCTACCTCCTGGAGACTAGCAACAACAAGTCCGGGAATGAACCGTTAATCAGCAATTGAGTAGTAAAATGTTCTATTTTATATAAGTGCAAAGTGCAAAAGTGCAAAAGGTGTCTTAATAAATATGCGATTCTAATAAATACAATAAATACAAATACAATTAATCCAAGTCCTATTTCTATGTCCAAGTCGTTGTGGTGAACGCTTGTATCCAGCAGAGCTGTAACGCCGCAATGGGCTCACTCCTAAAAGTCACAGAGTTGAAGAGAAGGTGATTCCAGTCCAATCCAAACTATGATAATCTTATTCAAAAATGTGCCGACGGGATTATGCGGGCATCCTATACAATTCCCGTTTCGTGTATTGCACACTTCCTCTGGGCACAATTAAAGATGGACTGTAATAAAAATACATCTATATGAATATATAATATATAATATAATAACCATCATTACTCAATGCATGCATACAGCATATACTCACAAATCACCCTTGTACCAATTGCTCTAAAAGTGACTGCCAACAATGTTCCTTGTATCAATCCATAACAATCATATAGCAAGTGACATGGACATAAAACATACAGGAAAGGGCGTGCTTAAATATACAAGCTCCAACAGATCAATTAATCATATGACGGACCCTTAAAGTACAACACTACTTTTAAGGTTACATAGTGCTATATCAGTACAACAAATACATATCAACACACAAAGGGAAGATGGAGAACCTGAAGAACCAAACTGTATTTTTAGCCCAAAAAACATGAGTAGTCTATTTCATTGTTAAGACCCGTAGGGGCAAGACTCTGAAGCCTGAAAATCCACCTCGTCTCTAACTGCAGCAGCCTCCTGGGGCCATCTTCAGGGATAGGTTCCTGAATTGAATCTACCACAGTGATTTTAAGGTCGCCCAGGGTATGATGACAATCCCAGTAGTGTGAGACCAGCGGCGCCTCTTTAACTTTGTTTTTTATTCTGGAGACATGTTCCTGGATTCTAGTCCTGAGGGGACGGGTGGTATTACCCACATAGTATAGTGGGCAGCTACATTGAATGACATACACAACGTTAGACGATTTACATGTAGTGAACCCCCTTGGTATTTCACGTCTATCCGGAAACATGTCCAAAAATTTAATCATATAGGAACATACATTACAGTCTCCACATCGAAAGTGGCCTCTAGGAGCTGGTCTAGTTTGCCTTTGGGCGGAGGTCTCCGGAGAAAATTCAGACCGAGTAAGTATGTCTTTAAGGGATCTAGTTCTACGGAGTCCGATGGCGGGGCTACCCTCACACCCAGGGATGTTATCAATTAAATGCCAGTGTTTCCAAGGGGGTTCACTACATGTAAATCGTCTAACGTTGTGTATGTCATTCAATGTAGCTGCCCACTATACTATGTGGGTAATACCACCCGTCCCCTCAGGACTAGAATCCAGGAACATGTCTCCAGAATAAAAAACAAAGTTAAAGAGGCGCCGCTGGTCTCACACTACTGGGATTGTCATCATACCCTGGGCGACCTTAAAATCACTGTGGTAGATTCAATTCAGGAACCTATCCCTGAAGATGGCCCCAGGAGGCTGCTGCAGTTAGAGACGAGGTGGATTTTCAGGCTTCAGAGTCTTGCCCCTACGGGTCTTAACAATGAAATAGACTACTCATGTTTTTTGGGCTAAAAATACAGTTTGGTTCTTCAGGTTCTCCATCTTCCCTTTGTGTGTTGATATGTATTTGTTGTACTGATATAGCACTATGTAACCTTAAAAGTAGTGTTGTACTTTAAGGGTCCGTCATATGATTAATTGATCTGTTGGAGCTTGTATATTTAAGCACGCCCTTTCCTGTATGTTTTATGTCCATGTCACTTGCTATATGATTGTTATGGATTGATACAAGGAACATTGTTGGCAGTCACTTTTAGAGCAATTGGTACAAGGGTGATTTGTGAGTATATGCTGTATGCATGCATTGAGTAATGATGGTTATTATATTATATATTATATATTCATATAGATGTATTTTTATTACAGTCCATCTTTAATTGTGCCCAGAGGAAGTGTGCAATACACGAAACGGGAATTGTATAGGATGCCCGCATAATCCCGTCGGCACATTTTTGAATAAGATTATCATAGTTTGGATTGGACTGGAATCACCTTCTCTTCAACTCTGTGACTTTTAGGAGTGAGCCCATTGCGGCGTTACAGCTCTGCTGGATACAAGCGTTCACCACAACGACTTGGACATAGAAATAGGACTTGGATTAATTGTATTTGTATTTATTGTATTTATTAGAATCGCATATTTATTAAGACACCTTTTGCACTTTTGCACTTTGCACTTATATAAAATAGAACATTTTACTACTCAATTGCTGATTAACGGTTCATTCCCGGACTTGTTGTTGCTAGCTACCACTATCCGGGCTTTTCCCTGTCGGTTTGATCTAACACTTTGTTAATAGGGAACTATGTCTGATTTGGCAGAATGTTTTGCCTATTCTACGGAGGAAAGGGACTCCATTTTGGCTGTTAATAAGTCCTTATTGGGGAGTACAACACCTATACCGATGGAGGACTGGACGACCCTTGAGCAGCTAGAAACCAAAAAATGTCGCATGTTACTTAACGCGGCATCTCTGACGGACTATTCAGTGAACAAATTCATTCCGAGAGGCTTACGCATCCATAAGCCGCCTGGAATGTTTAAGGATAATGATGAGTTCACACAACGTTGGGTGGCCATACTTAATAAATGTTCCTTTGATTTAATGTTGTTGTTGATTAGGACATCCAACATGGAGGCGGATAGGATCACAGCAGAAATTACGAGGTTAGAGGAACAGCTAAAAGGGAAATTGACAATGGAGGAATTTGAAGCCAATAAGGTGGAGCTAGACCGCAATATTAAGGAAAGTAAAGAAAAGCTGAAAGAAATAAAATTGAGGAAATTTGAGAGGGACAGGAAAGATTACACATCGGGTAGGATTTATACATGGAAAGAAGACTTTAACGTTAGACCACGTAAGAGGGTTTCCTGGGCGAGGAATCTTCAGACTGGATCGGACTTTGAAACTACAGAGCCCTCAGAAACGGATACTTCCGGTGACGAGGGAACTAGTACAAAAAGTTTGCGGAGCCGCAATGTCTCTTATCCCTTTAGAGGCAATCGGAATAATAATTTTTTAGGGAAAGGTCCGCCACGCTCGAGGAGACCATACAAACCGAGGACTTAGTGTTCAATCTGTCCTCGAGACAACTTACCCCGATAGAGAGAAGTGTACTTAATAAGGGCTTTGGATTTGTGCCTACACCTAGTTATAAACCTTTTGACACTAGACTAGATGTGTATAAATTGCTTAGACTTATAAAATTAAAAAAGTTTTTTGGTAACTCCACTAATGCAGCTCCGGACATCAATATCAGACAGAAATCCACGTTTTGTCCCCCAGTGGTGGACTCTTCAATAGATTGTTTTGAAAGGGTGGTACTTAGGGACATTGAACATTTGGAAAGGCAGAGGAGAGCGCATAGGTACAATTTAGACCGAGGTGAATGGGAGGCACTCAATTCTTTGAAAAGGGATCCTAATATCATTATTAAATCTGCCGACAAGGGCGGGGGTATAGTGATACAAGATACTATTCACTACCTCCAAGAGGCAACCAGACAGCTTTCAGTTGCCTCCGACTATAAGAAAATCGGGAGGGACCCGCTGCCCCAGATTCGAAGAATTATTAGGATTGTCTTAGATGAGGGTTTGATATATAATGAAATTGACAACAAAACCCATGAGGGACTGCAGAACAAGTGTCCCCGCACCCCAGTGTTTTATCTGCTTCCAAAAATACACAAAGGAGGCAGACCGCCTCCTGGAAGGCCGATAATTTCAGGCAGCAACTCGGTATTGGAACCCCTCTCTATTTATTTAGATTATTTTCTGCAGCCACTTGTGGGTCGCACGGAGGCATATTTACGTGATACCATGCAGCTCATTGCCTCCGTGGAGAGTTTAGTGCTCCCTGACTCTGCTTACCTGATGACACTTGATGTAGTGTCTTTATATACATCGATTCCCCATGAGGGGGCTAGAATGGTGGTGGAAACAGCTCTACTCACTAGAGCATCGCAGAGTCCGTCCACTCCATTTCTGCTCAATATCTTGGATGTAATATTGGAGCGTAATTATTTTAAATTCAATGGCGAATTCTACTACCAAATTAAAGGTGTGGCGATGGGGTGCGCGGCCGCCCCCTCCATCGCCAACCTATTTATGGCCCAACTAGAGACGGATTACATTCTAAATAGAGAGAATAATCCTTATAGAGAATCCATTGTGTATTACCGCCGATACATAGATGATGCCATTGCCCTGATTAAAACACGGGAGGCTGCAGAACAGTTTGGACTTTGGGTAAATACCATCAGCCCAGACATTAAATTTACGTGGCAAGGTAGTAATGATTGCATTAACTACCTGGATGTTACCATTTATAAATCTAGTGATGGTCAATTAGGTGTACGGCCCTTTAAAAAGAGCACAGACAGATGCTCGTACCTCCATTTTTCCTCATTCCATCCACAACGCCTTAGATATAATATTCCAGTGGGCCAATTCCTGCGGCTCAAACGCAACTCTTCCCACGAAGGAGACTTTAGGGCTAACTGTATCAAACTAGGAAAGGCTTTTTCTAGTAGAGGATACCCCCGGTCAGCTATCGCCTCGGCTGAAAATAGGGCTGTTGTCACGCCACGAGAGGATTTACTGGCCCCCAAAGCCCGTAGTAATAATAATCGTTTGAAATGGGCTTTGGATTACACCCCATTGTCCGCCCCCATATGTCGAATTATTCGGAAACACTGGCATTTAATTGATAACATCCCTGGGTGTGAGGGTAGCCCCGCCATCGGACTCCGTAGAACTAGATCCCTTAAAGACATACTTACTCGGTCTGAATTTTCTCCGGAGACCTCCGCCCAAAGGCAAACTAGACCAGCTCCTAGAGGCCACTTTCGATGTGGAGACTGTAATGTATGTTCCTATATGATTAAATTTTTGGACATGTTTCCGGATAGACGTGAAATACCAAGGGGGTTCACTACATGTAAATCGTCTAACGTTGTGTATGTCATTCAATGTAGCTGCCCACTATACTATGTGGGTAATACCACCCGTCCCCTCAGGACTAGAATCCAGGAACATGTCTCCAGAATAAAAAACAAAGTTAAAGAGGCGCCGCTGGTCTCACACTACTGGGATTGTCATCATACCCTGGGCGACCTTAAAATCACTGTGGTAGATTCAATTCAGGAACCTATCCCTGAAGATGGCCCCAGGAGGCTGCTGCAGTTAGAGACGAGGTGGATTTTCAGGCTTCAGAGTCTTGCCCCTACGGGTCTTAACAATGAAATAGACTACTCATGTTTTTTGGGCTAAAAATACAGTTTGGTTCTTCAGGTTCTCCATCTTCCCTTTGTGTGTTGATATGTATTTGTTGTACTGATATAGCACTATGTAACCTTAAAAGTAGTGTTGTACTTTAAGGGTCCGTCATATGATTAATTGATCTGTTGGAGCTTGTATATTTAAGCACGCCCTTTCCTGTATGTTTTATGTCCATGTCACTTGCTATATGATTGTTATGGATTGATACAAGGAACATTGTTGGCAGTCACTTTTAGAGCAATTGGTACAAGGGTGATTTGTGAGTATATGCTGTATGCATGCATTGAGTAATGATGGTTATTATATTATATATTATATATTCATATAGATGTATTTTTATTACAGTCCATCTTTAATTGTGCCCAGAGGAAGTGTGCAATACACGAAACGGGAATTGTATAGGATGCCCGCATAATCCCGTCGGCACATTTTTGAATAAGATTATCATAGTTTGGATTGGACTGGAATCACCTTCTCTTCAACTCTGTGACTTTTAGGAGTGAGCCCATTGCGGCGTTACAGCTCTGCTGGATACAAGCGTTCACCACAACGACTTGGACATAGAAATAGGACTTGGATTAATTGTATTTGTATTTATTGTATTTATTAGAATCGCATATTTATTAAGACACCTTTTGCACTTTTGCACTTTGCACTTATATAAAATAGAACATTTTACTACTCAATTGCTGATTAACGGTTCATTCCCGGACTTGTTGTTGCTAGCTACCACTATCCGGGCTTTTCCCTGTCGGTTTGATCTACCTCCTGGAGACTGGCAACCCTAAGTAGTCCCCAGGTTCTGGAGAAGCAGGTGGGGGTGGAGGCGGGGTCTTCAATGAGTGATAGGAATGCCCATTGGGAACCATGTGGGAGGCCAGGAGGCCGTTTGGAAGCAACGGAAATGAAACGTGTGCACAAACTTGCTGCAGCACCACATCAACATATCATTCCATTTCTACAATGCAGGAACGAGGGCAGGACCTTGAGAGCCAAGCCCCAGTAATGGGGAGATCCCCCCCAGCATGAACTGACAGACCCTCCCCACGCCAGATTGGCCAAGTCCATCCCTGCTTCCGCAAACACATCCTCCACCCCCTGGCACCAACTTCCCACATGCAGCAACCATCTTCCTGGCTTATCAGATGCCAGCAGCTCAGACTATCAGAGAATGAAAGTCCTCAGTGCCCCTCCCCCTACAGACATTCATGGGCCACACTTCAATTCCCACCCCACTGCCTGAAGTTACATTGAGGGGAGGAAGGTGGCAGGGAGGCTGGATGGGGCACCACTTGACACATATGTAAGAGGACATGTGTGACAGGGAGTTGAGAGAGGGGCTAATGGCAATGTAAGTCAGGCATACAAACACAGAAGTTTGTTGTTTTTCATTTTATTAAACTGGAAAAAGTGCCATTGTTTCTAGGGTGGAAAGTGAGCCAAGGCATTTTGCGCAGCCCTCCTTCTGCGCTCCCAGGGGCAAAGCTGAGACGGGGCAGATAGGGGCTGCTGCCACCGTCCTCTCCCGCGCCAAGGCTAGCGGTCAGGCGAGGTCTGGTGATGGGGCAGCCAGTACCAATCAGCAAGCCGGCTTAGCCACTGCCCCATATCCTTCTTACTGATAAGTGCTACCTCGCTCCTTACTGAGATGGAACTTCAGAGTCAGATAGCCTGCAAGGAAACATGAGTGGTTATTGTTAGTTAGCCAGACATTCTGGACTTTGCCCTTCTTCCCTCGAGCGAGTGCAAAATTCTCCCAGTTTTCTCTCAAAGTCCCCAAAGTGCCCTCAGTGCCCATCACCGTGAGTACCCTCCCGCCTCGTGCTCAAAGTACCCACGGCAGAAGTCCGAGGGGCAGAGCCTTTGGCCACATGCTCAGTTACCTGAGGTCATGAGCCGCGCAGCTGGACATTTTGAAGGATGTGTGAGCAGGTGATTGGGTGCGGGGAGGGGGGCTTGTCCACTCTGGAAGCGGACATGGATTGGCCCCCGTGGTAGTTCCCATCCTATGCTCCTTCAGGCCGTGGGGGTGGGCCGGGGCACTCGGAGAGGGGGCTGAGTTTTCTCCAGCAATGGGCCTCTATGGGCTATGCCACCTTTTCCTGTGGCATAGCTTTTATGCTGCTGTGGGCATTCCCGTGCCTGGTAGGGCTTAGGGAGCAAACTAACTCTGGCCCCGCCCTCCGCCCCACCCCCTCCTGCGCTGGCACAGGGCCCTGCACCGCTTCTCCGCCTCTGCCCACCCGCCAAGCGTTCCCGCTGGCAGCAACTTGGCAGCGGTAGCACACCTTGTGCCACCACCAGCGGAAGGAAGCCTTGGTTCCCTCCCTATGCACTCCCCCCTTCTTAGGATTGGGCTGTCAAAGTATCTTTTGGTTATTGTCACATGGCTGAACTCGTCTCAGTGTAAACTTACTCCATCTCCACCAAAAATTGGCTTCCCTATAATGTGAAGAGCACCCCAAATTAATTTCATGTTTGGAGTATGGACCCAGCGGCGGCACAAGGGTTTTCGGCACTTGCAGCCGGCCAACTGGGCACCTCCACAAGTGCGTGAGCGTCCTCTCCAGCCTGCGTGATGACGTCACACGCCGCCACTGGCCCGATCACTGCGGCGGGCAGCTCTGACGGTGCACGGGTGGCCTCCGAGCTCTTACGCTCAGTTGCCTGCGCCACTGCAGATGCCTGCCCATGGTGGCTGCGTCCGGCCGGGGGCATGTGCTGGCGGCGGGGCGGGAGGGATAGGAGGCTGCAGCTCTGTGGCGCGTGCTCCCGCCCCCCTGCGCCTCCTCCGGCGCTCCCTCTGGCACCCCACGCCTGAGGCCACCGCCTACCTGGCCTCAATGGGTGCGCCGGCCCTGTATGGACCACTGTAACTTCTCCAGAAGTTATAATCCAACATTAGGGGTGACTTTTAGCACATGGTAATTTATCAGGATGTACATGTAACCACTTGGTATTTGATTTGCCTGCAGCACTCTGCCAAGTGGTAAGGAGAAGATTCCTATTTACTGTATGCTGTGGGTGGAGCACACAATGCCTTGGAAGGATACCCAGAATATCAACATAGGAACCCCATAAATGTATAAAATCCACATATATATATGCTTCTCTGATTTTGTTAGCATGTAGCATCAGTCATAATTTCTGGGAATATTTCTACGTTTTCCTTTAGGAGTTTGTTTTCTCAGTTATATACAGAGTAAAACGTATCTGCTTAACAGAACTGAAATGAAATCATGTAAATGTTCAGCACAGAAATGAAATACTTGTTATTACTGTTCATTAGTGCTCCTGTTTTGTTTGTTTGTTTAAAGTAAAGGTGAATGCATCATTAGAGTTCTTTATAATACAGCAACTGATCTAGTGGTCTTTGGGGTGCAACACAAGGAAACAGAATATGGCTATAGTACAGCGCCAAGTCTAAAGATGAGTTTTTGAGTCATAGAATTCTTAATTTACTCCTCCCAATCCTGCCTCCCCTTTCTCCCTCCATCTTTTTCTTTTCAAAACCCAAGCTTATTTCTGATTTACGTATTTCAAAGCTCGCACAGCTAAAGGAGGGAGATTTTGAACAGTGGGGGGTTACCCTATTAAAATTCATCATGATTTTTTTTCCTTTTCTGAAAAGGAGTAAACAAGAATCAATTTCCTTCAGTAAAGAAGTTGGCAGAGTTGCAGGTTCATCGAGAGCAGACACTGGTGGACTCTTAACAAAATGTTTGCCAAAGAATTGAGAAATATCAAATTAGTCTTGCCTCTTTTGTTTGTCAGTGTGTATAAATGTGTGAGGGGAGGGGGCAGAAAGAGCTGAAGCGGGTCTAGAGAGTGTGTGTGTGGGCAGAGGAGGAGGGGATTACAAAGCTTTGCAATGCTAATGAGTCATGGTTAAAACTGGGAAGACGTACAGCTCCTATAATTATCTGACCAAATATATGTAATTGTCTGTAGTAAACTACAGAGAAACTGTTAGGATAGAGCAGTGATCTAATTGCCTAGGAGGGTCAGTCAGAAACCTAAAGTGACCTCTGCTGCCTGCATCCCACTGTGCCTGCTTGCCTGCTTTTTGATGGAGACACAGTTTCTGAAGCACACAAAACCCTGACACAATAAATACGACTCTTTGCTCTCTGTCAGGAACATCCCGGGAGAGGGCGTTGAGTTTCCTCTAACCCAAGGGATTAAGGCAGCCTAGATCCTCCTTCCCTTTGAAGCATCTGATATTGATACCAGTGGTTTTTTTCGTTAGTTTGGACTCTTAAAATGCATGTATCACACATGGCTCCATGAAGTCTCTGCTGCGTAGAGAAACATAGGCATGGGTGGATGGAAGCCAAAATAAAAAATGGGAGGGAGGGAGATTCTGCTCTGGGAAGGAAACTCAGCTATTATGTAATGGGTTAGATTTATTTCAAGGCTTGCGATTTAATAGTTGGGATGTTTCCATCAAGAATAGAGTTGCATTTTTTGCGCCAGCATAAAGTTTACTTGCATTTCTTAGGGCTGATCATAAATTATATATTTTTAGAATGGACAACTGGATGGTGCACGAAGAACAGTTTCACCTTAACATCAGAGCTTCACTTCACAGAAGTATCTCAGTCAGATCCATAAACACAGTAGAGTTTTATTTTTTTATTTTTTTCTGGAATAGATAGTTTGCTCTTACTTCCTCTCCTCTGCATGTTTTTTTTTTTTAAGTCAAGGGGTTAAATAGGCTTGCTGGATCATAACTTTGGTCTTTTATTTACATGGAGTTCTTTCGGTTGGGCACTGGTCAAACCACATGCCTTGCTAATCTTCTAAACAATGTCTACCATATAATGAACTCATGTCAGAACAGTCTTGGAACTACTGCACGGTACGTAGAGAGAGAAGCATTCCTTGATATGACAACATCTAAGCATAGCACTGAGGCAAAGATTTGGACACAAAATGTTATCTGTTGGTTAGGGTACTGATTCTTGTGTAGAAATTTGTTTCAGTGTTGTGGGTTGTCAGTGATTACCTTTTCATTCAAAATTGCTTTCAAGTGTTGTTGTTGTTTTTTAATTGGACAGTTTTTGCTAAGACTTACTGACTGACTGAACTGAAAATCAAGTTTCTACATATGCTGTGTATTAAGTTGAATGAAGTTAACGCCCCTTTCTATGGTTTTGGAGGAAGGTCTCACAGAGTCACATTCAAAGGGACATTTCAGCACTGATTTTCATTTTCGTGAGATTAAAAGTGAAACATGTAACCACAAAGCTGGTTTATGTCATCCCCCTGTTGGAGCCAGCAGTAATGCCAAAAATTAGATACTTGATAGGTTTGTGAGAGAAACAGATGCAGAACGGATGCCATTCCCACAAATTTTTTTTGCCTCCTTTCTTATCTTTTAAGCTGGAAAGAACATTCCAGTTGAGGCGTTTTAAATATTAGAAAGCCATAATAATACTAAGAATAATAATAAAGCATAACTCAAGTTAATTTAAAAGTAATGTGGGGGGGGGGCGTTAAAAAACTGCAAATCTGGACTGTAAATGCAAATGAAACAAAGGAGCATGGAAGAGGCTGTTGCCGTGTGGATATTCAGGATTTTTCAAGCTGGGGTACGTCCCTTCATTTTCAGTCACATTTTGGAGGGTTTTGAGATGTACAGAAAAGGTAATAATGGCAGGCAGTAAAGGAAGAATTCCTCCCAGATGCGTGCGTATCAATCCAATAAACCCAGCAAAAGCAAAAAGCATTTTAAAAAGTCTCCTTTTTCCTTTTTTGTTTTGGAAGCAGTGCATCCCTGTTCTCCCTCTCTCTTTCTCTCTCTCTCTTTTTTTATTTCATTCTGCCAGCTGTCTGCTAAACAAATCTAGCCAGGTGGGGCTTACAACCCATGACTAAAAAACTCACTGGTGCAGCTGTCCAGCTTGCCCGGAGGAAGAATTCAAACAAATGGCAGGAATGAAAAAGATTGGATTTGTTTTCAAGAAAGTCGCTACTGTACCTTTTTTCGCTTCGTTTTTGTGCTGTTAGTTAATTTGCTGCCTCTTAAGGTTTTGTGCAGAACAATGGGAAACTCACTTCCAGTATATTTTTGGTACATCTTAGATTTCCTTAATATTTATTGCACATTAGACGTAATTAATTTTTTTTTAGCATGCTTGTTTCATGTGCTGCTAAATGTAAAAATAATCTGACATCTTATCGAGAAATGGTAAGTTGTGCTGCAGCTTAACTAGAGTTTTTTTAAAAAATATTCAGCATTTGAATATATAACTAGTGAAGGGTGAGGACTGGTATTGTCTACACAGAAGCGGGGGGACAGAACAGGCTTCTTTGCATTGCTTCATCAATCGACCTCGACTGTGATTTTCCAGTCAGCAAATGAGTGTTCCATTTTGTGTGTCTGTGTTGAACAGAACAGGAAGCTGTGCTGAAAACGACTAAATTGCCATCTGATCCAAAGTTCAGTCTAGGAGAGAAGAGTGGCATGTGACTTGCTAAGCAACTGTTCTCTTCTTTATATGTATGTTTTAGGTGTTAATGGTACTTATTGTCAAAGTTATGTGTATTTCTTGGGCCTGCAGTCCCTTACAGTATCCTGAGAATCTCAATGTTCATTTTAAATCCACCCAGCCATTTACCGAAGTAACTATCTGGCCCTTGGTGTGTCAGAGACAGGGCTGAAAAGTGGTTATATAGGAGAGAGAGATCTGCAGGATTTCTAAAAGCCAAGAGCAGAACTTTCAGGGACATCGGTCTTTGCCTTCCTTACATACATTCAAGATAAAACAACACAGACTGTAGAATTGGTGTCACTTTAGCTCCTAATTTTCAGCACGGACTATAAACCATCCTTATTACTCTCAGAACTGCAGACAATAGATGTGATTGACTATTTTGAATCAATATGTGAAATTCTGTACTTCTCTGCTCTCCTTCCGATCAACACCACAATCTTTTTCTATGTGTAACCTTTATATTTATTAATTCATTTAAAATATCAATAAAAATGCACAGATTAAAAAGACAGTCAAATTTGCCCGAACAATTTACCCATCACCAAATGAAATAGAACTGCCTTGGATGCCTTTGTAAACACAGCCCCTAAAGGCACCCTCTGCATTCTGGTGGGATATTCCAAACAACTGGACCTAACACAGAGAAAGCACCTGACCTTACTGTTGCCACACAAACAACTGTATGTATAAACTTTTCGATCCTCTTCCCCTTGCCTTTTGGCCCTTGTCTACTCTGCCCACCACGTTATTGTAGCTCACATTCCCTCCTATCCCTAGTACCTATGAGATGTTTTCCTAGCCAAATTGATGTTCAGCAATGATTTTTAACATTCCATGACTGAACACTTCCTAGCATGAAGAAATCATGAGCAGAAGGGGAGTGGACAAAGATGCACCAGCCCCACCCCTTGTTTATACATGTGCATACCATCTCTTTGCCTGCCTGCCTGCCTGCAGACCCTAAACATGTACAGTTTGGATGTACACGTTCATGTTCTGCTAATTACACATTGGTGGGAACACACGGACATGCTAATTCCTACTCCCTCTCTGCACATAGTCATTCCAATATGAACAGGGATTTTCTTCCCCTCTAAGCAGTTAAAATACTTATAGATGTTCTGTGGCCTTACAGCAGGCCTACCATCCCCCCACCCCGGTGGTGGTAGGATCCCCCACTATCAGTGGCCATTCTCAACTGCTGCTCAGCTGGCCTGTGGGAGGGGGAATGGGGAGAAACAGAGGGAACATCAGTAGCATTCCAATGTCATTCCCCATTTACCCAGAGAAGTAATGTCAGAGTGTTATCGGGGGAAGCCAGGGATACTCTAATATTTGGAGGAAACCATGTTTAACCCATAGAGTTTTGTCCAAATACCAGAGAATCCCCAGCATCCCTGGGAATGCACTGATATCACTTTTGGGTGCACAGGAGGGAAGTCAGCATGTTGCCCACTACATGTTTATATTGCTCCGAGTCCCCGTGACCTGCTAAATCTTCCTCACTCCCTGCCATTTGCCAGGGGGACTTGGCAAACCTACATCACAGTAGCATGATTTCACATGTATTGTTTTTTGATGGTGATTAGTTAGGATCAAACTTCATGTTATATGGAGATCCATGAATGGGCATTCCAACATTTTCTTAAACATTAAAAAGCAGCTTTGGCCCCTCAGTCTGGATTGGGATCATTGTGCTTTTCTCCTGTGCCACTTCCCTGATAGAAATTGTCCCTCAGAATTGCTGTTAGAATGGTAGGGATAATGGACAGATATTTTTTATTGCTATTGCATCCCCTCTCAACACACAGTATAAAACAACTCACAGCAGCTGTGGAGGAATAGATTGACCATTTTTTCCCTCTTCAGCACCACAATACTGATTGAAATCCACCTCTGCTTTTCACTATTCCCCCCCATAACATGTAACTTGTCCCTGGCTATTTTCATATTTCACTAGCATGTTTTAGTTAAATTTCCAGACTAGAACATAGAAGAAAGGGATTCAAAAGCCCACTCAGCCGTGAAGCTTCCTGGGTGACCTTGGTCTAATCATTCTCTCTCAGCCTAATCTACCTCACAGGAATGCTCTGAGGGTAAAACTGAGGAGGGAGAAAATATGTACATCACTCTGAACTCCTTGGAGTAAAATGGGATGAAGGCATGATGGACTTCAGCATACCATATTCAGAACAGGGACACTGTGGGGTAACTGAAATACATCTATCCATTTTAGTTTGGCATCTACCAGATTTGTTTAAAAGGATATACACAATTTTGTAACTACATGCGCCTAAAACTTTCAGATTACTTGTGACCCTCTACTTCATTATGTATTTACATTCTGACTCATGACATAGAACAGTTTGTCAATGGCTGGATCCATGGATCTGTTCCATGAGCAGTGGCTCTCCCCCTAATTCATCCTTGGATGCAAGAGGTAAAGGCAACTTATACTGGAGGAATAGGGGGCTTGCCAAAACGTCTGAAAAAAGAAGGGTTAGTTGATTCCTTCGGCTAATCAGGAGGGAAGAGTAAGTGTCTGTGACACAGAGCACAATCTTCATATCCCTTTGACAGCCATTTTCTGTTATTTACAGTAGATAATCATTCAATATGCATATTAAGTGGCTTTTCCCTGTCATTATTGGGCTCCAGTGCTGCATATAGCTGAAAGATCCCCATTGGCCTTGCTTCTACATAGTCTAATTATGAAAGATGATAGGAAATTTCTCAAGTTTGAAGTCCTGCAAAGAATCCAGAAGACTGAAAGAATGTGTAAGAAGATGCAATGTCTTGAGAGCATCTCTCACTCTGGAAACAGCAGTCCACTGGCACCTTTAAGACAAACAAAGTTTATTCTAGAATCAGCTTCCATTAAAATGTATCCAGATCCATTATTTATACTTAGAATTTCAAACAACAGATGGTGGGTGTGAGATGTTACTAAGGGAGGTCAATTTGAAACAATAACCAAAAAGAAACCTCAACTCTGGAGTAGTTCTTACAAGAGAACAGAAGGGCCTGTGTTGGATCCAAGGCCCTCCTTACCCTTCAGTCTCCAGGGATTTGACAGAAAGCCCAAATGTTTCCTGCGGATGGGCAATTTTTCTGAGCTGTATAAAGAGGAGACAATCAATCTGACCTGCTAGAGTGTGCTGCAAGAAGGAAAAGTGTGGTAGAAAGAAGAGGAAGAGGTGGTAGTAAAAATATTCATGTATTGTTTATAGATTTATGAAATGAGGTTATTTGCATTACGTATGTCTTCTACATTCCAAATGTTTTGTGAGTATTCCTAACCCTTGACAAATGAAGCAACTTGCAGTCTCTCATGATATGCATGTCTACTAGTCACTGAGCATAACATACAGATTCTGCATGTCATCTCAACATCCTTTGGCCATTTTGGTTCAGCCCAACCTCTCTAGCCATGATAATTATCATCCTTCCTCCCCTGCTCCCTCCTCTGCTCCTTCATGTGCTATATAAAGAGTTTCATTCTCATTGGGCATGCATGGGAGTGTCCTTCATGGGACATTCCCCGCAGGATCTGTACATTAGAGGGCATTCTCTCAACTGATTCTTGCAAGTCATTGTGTAGGTTACTGCTCTACAGCACGGGGATTTCAACACCACCCAGGTTGAAAGCCCCACA
Source organism: Eublepharis macularius (assembly GCF_028583425.1). Lineage (NCBI taxonomy): Eukaryota > Metazoa > Chordata > Lepidosauria > Squamata > Eublepharidae > Eublepharis > Eublepharis macularius. The sequence goes on along the minus strand of NC_072791.1, from coordinate 180,657,751 downwards.
CTGCCAAGCAACTTGCTGGATGACCCATGGGCAGTCATATCTCTCAGCTAAACCTACCTCAGAGGGTTGTTATGATGATAAAATGGGGAGAGGAGCATGAGGTATGCCACCTTGAGCTCCTTGGGGGGAAAGGTAGGATAAAAATGTACTAGAAAGACAAAGGCTGCTTTCAGTCAGAGGGCTATGAGAGCATCAGCTGCAGCTCCAGGTCCTTTCATTCTGTGTTCACTCTGTTAGCTCTGTTAGGAACAAACCTTGAACTCACAGCAGCATGGGTTTTACTCAGCATTTGACTCCAAAATATTGATGTCACAATAAAGTGACAGTGATGATGAGGAGGGCATTTACCTCATGTGTACTTACCCACTGCTCTGTTTGCCCTCTCCTTCTGAAGGAAAGGGGATGGTAAATTGGTTGTTTGGGTGGGCGGGAGAGAAGGAAGCAGGGGAATGGCAGGGACTTTTAGGGCTTCCAGGAAAGAGAAAGAGGAAACAGTGGGGGAGGGGGAAAGGAGATTTCCCACCCCACCTCCCCACCCCCCACCACTGCAAGTCCTTGCAGGTCCCTTGCTTACAAAGTTATAATGTGACAACATTCTGCCTACTTCTCCTTTTTGAAAAGGATCCTAGGGAAAAAACCCTGGTACCACAAAGGGGATGTAATTGTGGTTGTGGGGGAACAGAGCAGGGAAGGGTGGGGAAAGCCTGAAAGTCTTGTGGTCACTGAGCTGAATAGGCAGCCAAAGGGGCAATGGAAAAACTACAGGAGATCATCACCACAAGGAAGATCCCTTAAAGCCACAGAATGTTTTACACAGTTTTTATGCCTTGGCTGTTTTCTGTATCCCCTGTATGCAATTGGGCCCAGAGCCCACCTTTTGCCCCCTCGCCAGGGCTGGATCAAGGGGGGCAGGGGGGTAGCCTGCCCCCGATGCTGCCAAAGAGGGGGTGCCGGGCGCGGCTGCCAGCTGCCCGGGAGGCTGAGTGCAGGGTTGGGAGACCCTCGCCAGCCCCCCCAATGGGGCAGCTGGCTTGCTGCGCATGCAGGACCTCCCAGCCCTGCGCTCAGCCACCAGCGTGGCAAGTCAGCTGCCCCACTGCACACCCTCACCACCGCCAGCTCCGCGGCTCACCATGCACTGGGGCGGCTGGCTTGCCACGCGGGCGGCACAGGGCAGTGGGGCACATGAACCACACGGAGGGCCTCCTAGCCCTGCGCTCAACCGGCCACACGGCAAGCCGGCCACCCCTGCACCTGGTGAGCCATAGAACTGGCGGAGCAAGGGTGTGCGCTGGGGCAGCTGGCTTGCCGCGCAGGTGGCAGAGCACAGGGCTGGGAGGTCCTGCGTGCACGGCAAGCCAGCCAGCCAGCCGCCTCAGTGCACGTCCGCGCTGCCACCAGTTCCACAGCTCACCGGGTGCTGGAGCGGCTGGCTTGCTGCGCAGGCGGGCATGCGTCCCTCCGCGTGATGATGTCACGAAAGTGATGTCATCACGCAGCGCCAGGAGCGTGAGAGCACTGTGCGTGTGCGCAGAGCACCCAAGCAAGGTTTGCCCCGGGTGCCCGTGCACCTAGATCCGGCGCTGCCCCTTGCGACCACTTACCTGGCCAGCAGGAGGGGTGGAGGGGAAGCAGGGAACAGGCCTCCTGGGCATGCTTCCAGGGCTGGTGCGATGATGTCACTGACATTATCATGCCACCCCAAGAGCGCTCCCACTGTTTGCAGCAGGCCCATTTGGGGCCAAAATCAGCCTGCAGCAAAGTACACATATGCTCCACCACCTTACATGATGATATCACTTCCTGGGAGTGATGTCATTGCATCAGCGCGGGACCACACGCATGCAACATGCTGGGAGCAACAACAAGGAAAGTGCCAGGTCTCCTCCCCGCCTCCTGCTGGGAGGATATGGGGACCTGGCAACCTTACCAGCCAATTACAATCTCTGCCTTACAATGGCCCTGCCCATTTTTTGAAAAGCTTGGTGAGCAACAGGGGAAGTACTGGTGAAGAATCATAACCCCTTGTGTTGCAGAGAGAAAAAGGAAAATGCTAAAAAAGGCTTGGGATTAAAGATGGGAATTCAAAGGACCTAATAGACAAACTATTATAGTGTTATAATAGTATAATGATCTCGTTACTGCCCATTTTGAAAAATAACCCCCCACCCCCCACCCAGTGGCATGGAGGAGGAAACAGTAGCTGTGGGGAAACAAAAGCAGAAAAAGAGGATAGCACCATTTCAAGTGCAGCACACCTTCCACGCAGGAGGCAAACATTCTTCAGCTGTATACCAGCAGGAATCATTAGCTCAAAGGTGAGTCGAGAGCCCATGGGTAAACTGTGGAAAGGCAATGGCTGGGCAACCAAGTTGTGTGGATGGTTGAAAATAATCTGCTGCAGTAGGGGGCCCAAACCAGAGCAAAAAGCCTCTATGGAAGTCAACAGAATGGTGCTACTCTAACAGCCCTTAGGCTAGAAGCAGACCATAAAAACACTTTAAAAGAAGGAACCTCCTCAGTTTAAAACTTGGGTAAAAATAAATGTTTTCCCCTGGCACCTAAATGAAAGCAAGATAGATACCCATTGAGCTTCAGGGAAAAGTATTACACAGGCATGGTGCCACTAGTAAACAGTCCCTCTCTCTGGTTACTGCCCACCTCACCTCTGCAGGTTGCTCTACAGGACTTCATAAGTGGAAGACTGGACAATATAGGAGGAGGCAGTCTTTCAAGTACCCTGATACTAAGCCATTTAGGATCCTAAAGGTAAGGCAGAGTGCTTTGAAGTGTGCCTGGAAATGAATGAGTAGCCAGGGCAGATCTTGTGTGTTGGACCAACTGGAAATTCTGACCCATTTTGAACAGTAGGGTCATGTGAAGTGCATTACAGTAAATCTAACTTGGATGTGATCACAGCATAGGTGACCATGGCCAAATCACACTTTTTAGGAACAGTCATTGCTGGAGTATCAGACAACGCTGATAAAAGGTGCTATGCATCATGGAAGAGACCTTAACCATAGTCCAGGATCCAGCAGCAGTCCCAGCCCTCTCAAGGACAAGCCGACCTCAGTCCTCAAGAAGCTTTTTCATTGATCCCTCATACCTCATGTTCTTCAGGACTGAGCTTCAGGTTATCCACCCATCCCATTACGTTCTCCATGCATCTGGAGAACTTGCCCAGGCCTACCCAACTTATATGTTAAGGAGAAAGGGAGTGTAATTTGCAAGATTATGTTAGATGAACTGGGCTTACTTGGATGTTTTTAATTATGTATTGTAAACTGCTTTGAGTCTGGAGGAAAAGTGAGCAAAATGTTTTAATAAATTATAAATAGTAAATTTATAAAGGTGGGTGTCATTCACATATTGGTGACACCTCATACCAAATCCCCAAACAATCTTTTCATGTTAATGTTAAATAGTATGACGGACAAGATGGATCCCACTGTATAAATATAATGGGGCAGGCTCAGCCCTCCAACAGCACACTCTGGAATCAGCAAGACAAGTAAGAGTGGAAGTATGAAGCACGATGCCTCATAGACTTGTGCATGAGAGTTTGTTTTGTTTCTTTCATTTTTATTTTTAATTCCCAGAGGGACTGTTTCATTATTGGGTTGTTTTGTTTCATTATTTTGTTGTTTTTTCATATTTCTATTTCATTATTTCCCATTGGTTTCAATGGAAGGATACCACCACCACCACCCCCTTCTTGAATCTGTAACTTCCTACTTTTGGATCTGAACTGGACAAAACTTAGCAGGGTTGCAGTGGTCCACTAGGACATCTACACTGCCAAATATCAGACAGAAAGAATAAAGGGAGCCCCTTTTCTGAGGCAATGAAATGTGCCCATGGTTAACCTTAAAGTTTATGGGAGAATTGATAGGAAACAGCAATGCATAAAGCATCTTGAGGAATTGATCCTGCAGACACTTAGCTTGAAGAACAGTAGCTTGGGCTTGCAAGAGGGACTTCCAGTGCCAGGCTGACTGCTACTACTGTTAGTTGCTGCTTTTTCAAAATCACCCCTTCCTCTCCCTCTTCCTCTGCCTTCTCTGCCAGATCTGCCCCCACCACGCTGCTCATTCTTCCCACCAGGGCCAGAAAATACCCTGCCAGTCATGATGTGCTGTTTTGTGCACAGATGTCAGATAAGATATTGTAATATGTACATTAAATGTATGTAATTTAACTAATGAACTGAGTGTGATAAAATAAATACAATCAAAGTGTTGTGGTTGGGTTACGCTTGGGACACCCAAACATAGAACACAGACTGAGTTACACAAGATAGGCCGTTTTCACTCTTTTTAACATTGCGCAAAACTCACGGAATGAGGGCGTCTTCATGGCACAATTTCTGACACCACCCCATCATGATTCTGTTTTCGTGGCACGATGACGTCAGAAATCGTGCCATGAAGTCGCTTCATTCTGTGAATTATGTGCGATGTTAAAGAGTGTGAAAATGGCCATAGACAAATCCCAAATTAATTGGAAGAACTACAGTAACTTCAGTGGGGAGGAGGACACAATTAGAAATCAAAAGGACTCAAGGACACACTCAGGCAACACAGCCACTGCCAGTCACACAATGAAACAATAAAGAACTAATGAAGCAAATAAGAGTCTCTCTACGTGAGATGCTGAGGCACATGTCCGTCAAGTGTCAGGAGATGCAATGTTAGCTGGGAAGTGAAATTTTGAAAGATGGAGCTGGTGGAGATTGTTCAGGAGAGGATGGATACTCTCACAGCCCTCCGCCGCCTCTGGTGTGCCTGATCGTCTCCCATTCCAGAGCTTTTGTCCTGCCACCCTCGCTGTTTAAAACTTTGAATTAACCAAGCCTCAGCAGGGCAAAGACTTCAGAAGGGGAGATGCCAGAGGTAAAAGAGGTCTATGAGAGCATCTGGAGCGATCTCCACTGGCTCTGTCATTTAAACTATGCTTCCCAGCTAACATTGCATTTCCCAACATGTGAAGAACACATGTCAGAAGTATTGTGTAGAGAGACTCTAAGACTGAGAGGGATTAAACAAAAAAAATTGGCCTCCAACAGTGTGCAGGAAAAAGCAAGATGTAGGATAAGCCAAAAAAGCAGAGAAGAAGGCACGGGGAGCAAATCCCAAAGAAAAAAGTGCTTCAGAAAGAAATGGAGACATACACAAAACAAAGAGGCAGCACACACAAAACACAAATTGTACTCGAAAAGAAAGTTAAGAAAATAAAAAGGAATAATATAAAATACTTTACCAGCTCCAGAATGGGAAATTTCTGGAGAGTTTGGGGATGGAACCTAGAGATGGAGTGGTTTGGGGAGGGGAAGGTCCTCAACAGAGTATAATGCCAGTTCACCCTCCAAAGCAGTCATTTTCTCCAGGGCAACTGATTTTCAGTGGCTGTAATTCCAGCAGATCTCTAGCTCCCATCTGGAGGTTGGCAACCCTAACACTGTACTTTGATACAAGAAACTTTGCAAACAATTTCTCTTTCTGAGTTGGTTCTTACAATTAATCATGGTCCAGAATGTGAAACCAACTCTTACCTGATTTCACCATGTTCAGAATTGGACTACCTCACACATATATGCAACTTACAATCCATCAAAGAGACCCAGAGGCTCTTTCCCTTCTCTCCCTAAGGAACACAACTTTAAGTCCTTATTAGGAAAACCCAGCAGAAAGAGGAGACAGGTCAGTTCCGTGAGAAACAAAAACTGTAGATATGGAACATCAACATCCAGTCCTCTTGGCTTTAAAATAATAATTGACAGAATTCTCCAAAGATACCATATAGTGTACAGTTTTGGCACGAAAACTGGCTATTATGATAAAACAGACCACTGATCTCTTCACAAAGTCCAAGTTTGACCATGTGGAATTTGGTGAGGGAGCAAATAAAAAATGGACATAACCTTAGAGAGACTTGAACAAAATGTCAGGGTTTAGAGAAATTTAACACACTAGGGTAAGATCTCTAGTGTTCAAAATGTTTGAAAGTGTGCTGCTGAAGGAATCCACACATCGTTAATAAAAAAATTTCCATATCTATTTTGTCACAGGCTTGTTTGCTCTTTCTCCAGGTCTTTAGACAGTAATAATTTATTCCTAAAATTCATCCTGTCTTATCACCAATTGATACAACACTTCCAAGTTAGAATAGGTATTTTTTTTAAGTCCTCCTGTATATCTAGATATGCAGAATACTCTCTCCTGCAGAGGACAAATTGCTACGAGCATGTAACAGCTGTGAGAGGGCAACAGGTCTTTCTGTTCCCTTCCTGCAGATGTAATTCAAGATGTTGGGATAACCTTTCCAGCCGGGAGTAGTTTGTGCTGCTATCAGAGAGACTGTCTCTCATTTTCCACTCCAGCAGGTGAGATTAACAGGAAGGCTCTTGCTACTGGGGAATGGGGTTGACGCCTTCTTGAACGATTGCATTATAAGATGGTGGAATAGGTTTCCTTTCTGAGCTGTCAGCCCACTAATGTTGTTCTTTCTTTTTCTTTTTCTTTTGCAAAATGCATCATTCTTATATACTGGAGGAGTGCTTTGGTCAGGAGTAGATAAGACTATTGTTTCGTGGTCATTGGTTGAATTTAGATCATTTTTGTGTCTTATCAATATGGTGTAGTGTCCAGCTCAGCCCTTTGCTGGAAAGGATGCAACGCCCTTGGTTCTTATATACATTGTTGGTGGGGATGTCCAGTGATCGAACCTTTCTGGCGTCCAATTCATTCCCTGATTTTACAAATCACAGGAATTGATCTACCTTTTCTCCCAGAATCATTCCTATTGACATATTGGCCAAACTTTCAAGTGCGGAAAGATAAAACGGAGACCATTAGCATCCTCATTGCAACTGCTCAGTTAACGGTAGCTGCACTTTGGAAAAACTCTAAAGTCCCTGGCATAGAGCAGTGGCATAAAGAAGTTTGGGATCACTTCGTGATGGCTAAGTTAGCAGACAGCATGACACAACTTAACAATGCTGACTACAGCACTAAATTTCATGCCACCTGGCACCCAATTTTGCAGCATCTCTAGGAAAACGATATAACCCCTCCTAGAACTATCTACAAAAATTTCCTACATCTCTGAAAACCCTGGCTGTTTAAAATTATATGTTTTAATAATTTTGTTGATTGTTATGTTTTACTGCATTTTAATGTTATGTAAAAAATTTAAAAAAAAATAAAGATGAAAATCAAAAAGAAAGAAAGAAAGCAATGTGGTATAGTGGTTTGAGTAAGGGACTAGGATCTGGGAAAATCAGATTCAAATCCCTCCTTTGCTATGAAAGCTTGCTGGGCAACCTTGCACCAGTCATTCTCTCTTTTTTTTACCTAACCAACCTCACAAGGTTGTTGTTGCCAAGATGACGCTCTAATAGTCACTCTTCTTATTAAAATGGGCCATATATCTCTATTCCACCACCCTTGCCAGTATCTCATGGGCTTACTGCTGAAGAATGCCCTAAATGGCCTGGAAACTTCCTGTTGATGCTGGAATAGGATTGTCTTGGTTGCTTCACAGTCTTCCCTCTGGTCCTGCTGAGGCACTTTCCCCATCTCATCAGACAAACTCAGCCACAGATCTTGTAGCCTCTTCCTAGGTTGTCTTGGCTCTTCCTCTCGCCTTTTCCTCGATGGCAAATCCCCCTTGCTTTCAGCCTTTCATTCACCCAGCTCTTAGAAGTTCTGCTGGTAACTTCCTTCATTCTTCCCAAAGATCTTCTACCTTCCATCTGCTTCTCAGCCACCTCTCTCCTCCCCCCCACCCTCTCAATTGCTACTTATATACTTCTTGAGAAGTTTTCATCCAATTAACTGCCAACACTTGGTCAAGCAAGCTGTTTTCTTATTGGCTCTGGAATCCAGACTTTAAGAGCCCCCTCAGAGCATCCTTCCTAAAAGCCATTATGATCTTGAACACTCTTCCTTAATGACCTTTTAATCTCCCCTTAGTCACTTGCTTCACCAATTGTTTTCCATGGTCATTTTGCTCCTTCAAAGTAGCAGGGAATTGAGAAAACTAGCTTGGAAGACACAAAATGAGAAACAGATGAAGATCAATTGTGTGCTGGCTATAGATGAAGCATCATGAGATTAAGACTGTCCATTGGAGAATCTGATTTGGGATGAGGAGCAGGCAACTAGTGGGAGTCCAGGGAGGGCAGGGATATGGGGAACACCATTGGTGATGGTGTGATGTAGAGATCCCATTCTCCTGGTGGTGGTGGGGATCCCCTGCTTTCACCCTCTACCCTCCCGCCACCACTTACCTGGCTGGCAAGGAGGGAAAAGGCATGGGAACAGGCCCTCTGGGCGCGCTCCATGGGCAGCATGATGATGTCACTTTTGAGATTGATGTAATCATGCCACCCCAAGAGCACTCCCATGCTTCACTATGGGCAACAATGACAGATTGGTAAGCACTAGGTCCCCTGCCGGTAGCCGTAAAGGTAAGCACTAGGTCCCCCACCAGGAGTCTAGGGGAACCTGGTAACCCTAGTGTGATGTCACTTCTAGGTATGATGTCACACCTCTCTAGGAATCGCCACAAAGTTTATGGTAATTTTTATTTTTTATTTTTCTCCTTCCTCCACTATGAGTGGGTATGGGAAGAAAGGGTTACTAGTGGGAAGTTATTCACCATAGTGGGAGATCTGGCAACTCTAATATAGCTTCCTCCATCCTGTATGCAGAGGATAGTATGGCCTTCCCTTTCTTGTCTGAAGTCCAAGCAACTTTGCTCATTTGTGTCCACACTATAGAACTAAGGCCTTGTTCATACATGAAGGAGAATGTGATGGTAGAATGTTGAGGCACTAGAGTGGACTGCACCATTTCAGGCTTTGGGTAGAGGATTCCAGCTTTGCATCTTTTGTATAGTGTACTCCATGCAAATAGAAAGCTAGTTGTTTGCTGTGCTCCTTTTCTATTTGCAGTGGTTATGGGTACGTTCCAAAATGTGATCATCTACGACCTTCTACCTATATCTAAAGTAGTGCAGGCCTTTCTACTGCCTGAAGGCTGTGCCACCTCGTTCCCCTACCTATGTGAAGCAGGCCTAAAATGTTTTCTTTCCCTTCTAAATTATTGGCTGGTGTAAATACTATAACTCAGCCCAGGCTTTAAACTCCTTTGCATTTTAAAATGGCTCCTTACATACAGGGTCCATCAATGCTTTATTATAACTGAGAAAAAGGTCTGATTAGATATGAATGTTTTTGAACTGACTTCTTGGCCATACACGTCTTTCAGTTTCAAAACTCTCTTTAAAAAATCTGCACACACATTTTTCAGATTCCCTTTTCCCCCTCATCCTTGGCTATAATTTTGTTTTTGTGGGTTCTTATAATTATCTTACCAGCATGTATAACACATATTTCCCACTTTACAACTGTGGTAAATATAAATGCAGAAATTATACAGTTCCCTGAATAAAGGAGCAAACAGGAAAAAAAACCCACCCTAGCAGGTCTTGAACCTGCCAGTAATCACTCCTACATGTTGTCTATTATAGCCTGGCGTACAAACAGTACATTTCCACATCACACAGGTGGAAGTGTGAAGCTGAGGCTCATTTAACAGTGTGAAGTTTCCCAATGTATCACAATTACAGAAACACCTGTGCTTCATAACTTTCTGCTGATCCACTGTGAAAACTCACAGCGCTTTTATTAACATAACCATCAATATGCTTTGTTTCCTACAGAACCCATAGCGCACGCGGCTTCCTCACCCCCTCCCTCCTTTTTACTTTTATAACAAAAGTTTTAACTTCATCTAGTCCATGTGACAGGTGTTTCAGTAGAGCCTGTGATTTACTGGAAATAAGCGAGGCAGAAGGCATTCTTCAAAAAAAAAGGAAAAGAAAAGAAAAAGGTTTTCCATAAGGATTCTATTATGTGGCAGAACTGTGAGCAAATTGCCCCAGTCCAGAGATCTTTAAGACTAGCAAAGTTTGGCCCCCTATGCGTGGGTGTCCAAGTGTTAGACTAGCAAAGTTTGGCCCCCTCTGCATGGGTGTCCAAGTATTAGACTTGGACACCCACACATAGGGGGCCAAACTTTGCTAGTCCATCAATGGTTACTAGCTATGATGACTGAACAGAACCTCCACATCCAGAAACAGTAAAACTTTGAATACCATGCTGGAGATAACATCAGAGGAAGATCTTATGCCCTGTTTATTGGCCCTCCAGGGCAACTTGTTGGCCACTGGATGCTGTAACAGGATGCTGGACTAGATGGACCACTGGTCTGATCCAGCAGAGCACTCCTTATGTTCTTAGTGCTGGGCTAGGACCATTGATCAACTCACCATTCTTCCATGAAACTTGCTAGATGATCTTGAACCAGCTATTATCTCATAGTCTAACCTATGTTACAGAGCTGTTGTGAGGATAAAATGTAGGAGAGAACCTTATACCCTCCCCTTCAGCTTCTTGGAGGAAGGGTGAGATTAAAAATGTAATAAACTGATAGGGTCTCTGCACTGAATTCTTCCTTCCAAAAAGGTCATCATGGTTAGGGTTGCCAGGTCCCCTTACCTTCCTGGTAGGAGGCATGGGGAACCCAGCACTCACTTTTCTGAGGTCTTCACACCATGTGAAACGCATGCTCCCAGTGTGATGATGTCACTTCCGGGAGTGACATCATCACATAGGTTGCAGAAGTGCTCCTTTGCTTTGTGTTGGGCCGATTCTTAAATATTCTTAAAGAATCAGCATGTTTGAGGCCCAAATTGTTCTGACGTAAACTGCAGGACCACTCCCATAGCCTGAACAATGATGTCTCTCCCCTGGAAGTGATGTCATTGCATAGTACTGGGAGTGTATACTGGGAGGTCCATTCTCCCGACTTTTCCTCCCACCAGCCAGGTGAGTGGTGGCAGGGGGCAGAGGGTGGGAGCAGGGGATTGTCTTTCCCCACTGGGGATCAGCAACCCTAGTCATGGGTGATATTTAGGGATGGTGGAGGCAATTACTCATTCTGTGATTCAGACCAGGGGTGTCAAACTAGGATTTGAGAGAATCAGGTTGAAATCCCTGCTCTGTCATGGAAGATCACTGGGTGACTTTGGGCAATTCCCTAACTTACCTCAGAGCATTGTTGTTGTGCAATTAAAATGGAGCCAAGGAGAATGATGTTAGCCTCTTTGGGTCCTTTTTGGAGAGGAAAGCAAGGCATAAATAAATATATTGTTGAAGGCTTTCACGGCCGGAGAACGATGGTTGTTGTGGATTTTCCGGCTTGTATAGCCATGGTCTTGGCATTGTAGTTCCTGACATTTCACCAGGAGCTGTGGCTGGCATCTTCAGAGGTGATTGGAGTTTTTGTGTAAGTGCCGATCTGTGTGAGTTGGTTTCCTGTAGACCTTGTGACCTAACTGAAAGTTAACTTAACTCACCCTTGACAGAAAAGAGGCATAATAAAAATATTAGTAGACTGTGCAAGATGGATATGTGAACCACACTTTCTCAACGAGGAAATTAATCATCTAAACCACGCACTTCAAGCAAATGGCTACTCCAGAAATGAAATCAGAAGAGCGAGTAAACCAAGGACAAATCAAACAACTAAGGAAAAACAGTCTCCCACAGGAAACGTGTTTTTGCCATATATCAAAGGAATCACTGATCAGATGGGAAAGCTTATGAAAAAGCACAGCCTACAAACAGTATTCAGACCCACCAGAAAAATACAACAGATGCTACGTTCAGCAAAAGACAGTAGAGAACCCCTCACCTCTGCAGGAGTATACCGTATACCCTGCAGCTGTGGACAAGTTTACATCGGGACCACAAAGCGTAGCATCCAAACAAGAATAAAAGAACATGAAAGACACTGTAGACTTGGCCATCCTGAAAAATCAGCAGTGGCTGAACATAGCCTAACTCAAACAGGACGCAGTATCCTATTCCAGAACACTAAAATACTGGACAACACTTCCAACTACTTTGTCAGATTGCACAGGGAAGCCATTGAAATTCATAAGCATAAACACAATTTCAATAGGAAAGAAGAGACTTTAAGAATGAATAGAGCATGGCTTCCAGCCCTGCAAAACACCAGGCTAACGAAATACTCCACATCCCACAATAGCCCTGCAGAGAAGATTAGCATACCAAGCACCAATCCATATGCAAAAGAACCTCCTCAGGATACAGTGACGCCTCCCTCTATTAGCATTCCACATCCTGGGAAACTCCTATAAGATGACTCAGCCCAAACCCACTTTCCTGAGTAGATATAAATTACCTGCCAACATCTTCTCCACACTGTGACACTGAGAGATCTCTGTCTTTTGGTGCTACACCTCTGAAGATGCCAGCCACAGCTGCTGGCGAAATGTCAGGAACTACAATGCCAAGACCACGGCTATACAGCCCGGAAAATCCACAACAACCATCATAAATAAATATATCATACATTTAAATTAGCTGTGTAAATTAAAGGAACAAATCCATTCTCTTCAAAAAAAAGCTTGCATTTTTAAAGGGAGCGGATTTCCTGTGTTGATTATGGCCATTTCCACACACGTTGAATAATGCACTTTCAACGCACTTTCGCAATCCTTTTGAAATGGATTTTTTGTTCCACACATGGAAAATCAGTTTCAAATTTTCACTAAAGAGTCTTGAAAGTGGATTATCCAACGTGTGTGGAAGCAGCCAATATTAGCATAGCAGTTATGAGAGATAAGAAGATAGCAAATAATAATCCAAAATGGATTTAATCCCTTTCCAGAATTCTCTTTGTACTTCCAGCTAACATTTGAAATGGTGCTCCTAGGTTGGGAAATTCTTGGAGATTTTTTGGGGGGGGAGCCTGGAGAGGATGGGGTTTGGGGAGAAGAGGTACCTCGGCAGAGTATAATGCCATAGTCTACCTTATAAAATAGCCATTTTCTTCAGGAAAACTGATCTTCATGGCCTGGAGATCCATTGTAGTTCTAGGAGATCTCCAGCCACAATTTGGAGATTGGCAACCTTATGTTTGGGAATATGTTTGGCTCTCTGAATCGGGGGAGACTAACTTACACAAACTAGACTGCCAGTACAGGAGGGACTTTTTTATAGCAGCAGCCCTTCACAATTGCTTTTGGGGTGATTCAAGTGTAAAAAATATTTCTGGATCCAAATATTTTTGGATTGATTCCACCATTTTCTCAGAAGTCTAGCACTAGCTTCTGTATTTATTTCTGGCTATCTAGCTAGGCACTAACATGCAATTAATTGTAACATGGTGATGATGTGTAACATCACCGTCATTTTGTATACTCTTGGCATTCATTGGGACCGGATATCTATAGATAATTATGCAGTTAGGCTTAGCTGAATTTAGGTCTAAGCCTACGCTTAAACTGAAGTAACTCTGCATAGGATTGTACTGTACAAAACAAAAGTGTGTGCCACTCTCAAACTACCTTGGCTGTTTCCCCAGGATCTAAAAATAGCACGATACTCTTACGGAAGGCTGCCGGCTTCCTTGCGCAATTTTTGATGTCATCTGTTTACAAAACGGAAGCAGGTAGTGATGATGGTGCTTTTGCGGCTGCCTGCCTCCGTTTTGTAAATGGATGGTGTCAAAAATAGCACGAGGAAGCTGGCAGCCTTCCATGAATATTGCGCTATTTTTAGACCATGGGGAAACGGCCCTTGACTCTGCCAGAGATTTCTCATAAATAATATTCAGAGGCTGTGTTCTGTTTCCTAGTGCTGGACCATTTATGCTTTTTTGATATTGTTTATTATGTGTTTTCTTTAATGAACTATTTCTTGCTTAAGATAGAAAACTGAGTTCTTAGCACTCCAGGGTTCACAAAATCTTCCCAGCTATTTTGCCATTGCTGCAAATGCTATGTGATATCAAGCAAGATGGCTGGAAGGGATGTGTGAAAGATGTGTAGTATTTCCATAATAAACCAGGGGCTATCTATTGGGATTGGGATTGCTAAAAGGAATAAGAAGCTAACATTGTTAATAGTCTCTCTCTGAAGAAAAATCCTCGCTATTTTCTTGTGGAAACAACACAAACAATCCAAAACAGCTCTGTGCTTACAAAAATAACAATATTCAGGGCAAAGCCTTTCTTAGGTGTAATTAAAGAACACTAAACATTTTTGGCTTTTGGGCCAAACTTCTTGAGATTATTGTAGCAAGAGCTACCTTCTTTAAGTAGTGCTTAATCTCAGTTGTATAAAATATCTGTAGTTATAGAGTGGAACTACAAGTGACAAAAGGCACAGATTGGACACTTGTCAGCTTCCCTCAAGTTTTGATGGGAAATGTAGGCAGCTTGGCAGAATGTTGGACAAGTGACAGTTGAAAAGTCTATTGGACAGCAGTCAGAGAGCCAAGCTGCAAGACCGGGACGCCTACATTTTCCATCAAAACTTGAGGGAAGCTGACAAGTGTCCAACCTGTGCCTTTTGTCACTTGTAGTTCCGCTCATAGAGGTGATTAGAGATGGGCACGAACTGGGAAAATTCTGAACTGTGCAGTTTGTGGTTCATAGCATTTCATGAACCATGAACCATGAACTTTCATGAACTTGCCCCGGTTCATGAACCAGTTTGTTTGGTTCATGAAAACGTCACAGCAGAAGGTCTGCAGAGAGCCCATCCCCTGTTGCCTTGGAAACTGATTGATTGGTGCCAGACTGTCTGCAGTGATGAACTGAAATACAAACAAAATGAACTGGGCTAAAATTCGTCATGGTTCATGAGAAATGAGCTCCCACGAACCGCCAATTCGTGAACCATGAACTGGCCCAGTTCATGACAAACTTTGGTTCGTATTTCGGTTCGTGCCTACCTCTAGAGGTGACCTTTATGGATACACATGATGTGCCTCTTAGTATTACTTTGAAATATTTGCTGCCTGGGCCTGGACTTACATATATGGGTACTATAGCCCTTGCTTTACCTTCTTCCTCTGCCTCTTTGGCTTTTTACCTCATCTGTTGACTGGAATAAATTTCACAGTGTTTGAATGCCTTGGCATGACTGGACTTCTGTCATGACTCGGTGACCCAAACAGGGAAGATTCCGTTGCCAGGGAACAGTAGAAACAGTTGAGGGAAAACTATTTCTTGTTAACTGTTGGAAGTTTGATGAAGGAACTAGGGGTGACTCCGTCTTCCAACTCTCAAACTAAGAAAGAGGAAGAGGACAAAGAATTACTAATAGATGCTAAGTTAAGGAATGGTCAGCTAGATGATTTAGGACAGAACTTCCCAGCCTGTGGGTATTTATCAAAAAGTAGGTAGCAAAGCCTGTGAAAGTGGGTTCTGGGCATTTGCAGTTTTATTGATTTGTGCATATGCCAGCATACCACAAAGTAACTCTGGAGTTGTGGGTTCATCATACCAAAAAGTCAGGAACCACTGATTTTAATGGTCTTTTTGTAACTGTGCAATGTTCTATTTGATCTAAGTAAGTGCTTAAGAGAGCAATTCTAAGACAGTGTACTTAGAATCCTACCCAGGTCTATTTCATGGGGCTCACTTCCAGGAAAGTGTCCTTAAAATTGTCATGTAAGGGCCAAGCTACACATGACGAATGACACTTGAACAGCAAGTGTATTTCTTCCTGTTCACTTGCCCTCCACTCAATCCACTTGCCGTTCAAGTGTCATTCGTCATGTGTAGCTTGGCCCTCAGTCTGCTAAACCCAAGAGACTTAGAGTCTCTCTACACAAGACATCTTACATGAGTAGGATCAAGCGAAAGATCTTACACTTGTTCTCTCGTTGTGGACACATGCACTGCTAGGGAGTCAGAGTACACTTAAGACCACACAGAAAGTAAGTCACTTGAGCATCCTTGTGTAAGATATCTTGTATAGAGAGACTCGTAAGTAGTATGTCTTGTAGTGATTCCTATTTTCTATCCCTCAATAAAATCTTGTCCCCCAACTGTCTGAAGAGTGTTGTGAAGAGAAGGGACCTAGGGGTGTGGGTTACTCTAACCTCTGGCCATTTGCTACTTGGTGTACTACATTGCGAGGAAGCCAGATGAGTCCCAGGTCCTTATTCACAAAACCAAGAGGGAAGAAAGCCAGTGTTTCCCTGCAGCATTGTCAAAGCCTTGGTGGTTGTAGTGGTGTTTATTGCCCTCGGAGCCAGGGGGTGGTGACAAGGAGTGGTTAAATATGCTGGGGGGGCCTATCTCATCAGTTTTGGCAACTCGTCCTGGCTACACCCTCACAGTGGGTTGTTGCAGGTTCTAAATTGGGTGTTATTCCTGTGAGACTCTATACCATTTTGATAGCTTGCACTCTCTCATTCTCAGATAACTATATTATTCACCTCAGTACTTTGTTTCTGATTTCAGTCTATCCAGATCCTCAGTATTCCAAACTTCTAAAGGTGCCTCACCAGTTTGTCAACAGTGGCCATTCTTCTGTGGTGTAGGTGTCTGTTGCTTGCTCAGTTTTTAGACTGCCCTTAATTCATTTATGATAACAAGGGTACATTCTTAATATATGATGAGTGAAAATACAGCCCAAACTAGTCCCCCAGCTGAGCTTCGGTCTTGGCACCCCCCTCCCCCTGAGCCTCTGCAATACACAAAAGATCCATGGATCAAGAAAGGTAGCCATGTTAGTCTGTCTATAGCAGTAGAAAAGAGCAAGAATCCAGTAGCACCTATAAGACTAACAAAATATGTGGTAGGGTATGGGCTTTCATAAATAGCAGCTTACTTTTTTATGTATTGAAGAAGTGAGCTGTGACTCATGAAAGCTCATATCCTACCACAAATTTTGTTAATCTTATAGATGCTACTGGACTCTTGCTCTTTTCTACTACAAAAGATCCATGGTAGAGTTGCAGGTCTGTTTCAGAAGAAGTTAATGTGGAAATTCTCCTGAAGGTGGAAACTTTGTCAGCTACTCAGAGAACTGTGCAGCAAGGAACCTGCGAACACTTACAAAGTATCTCCTTAAATGATAACAATAAATACAGATGTTATAACAATTACTGGGTATTTTACTAGCAACAGTGTACAACTCAAACATTTTTGTTATAGCTCATACAAACATAACTATATTTCAAGGTTTGCTCTCTTTACTAGTAGGAAAACCAACTCTTAAAGTGCTGCATGGTTACTACTTACTGCAATACTCTCTCTTGTTGGTTGAACTACTCAGAGGAAGCAATCAATTGAGCAAAGTTCCAGCAATTATCTCCAAAAGAGAAACTGATTCGAGCATGAGGAAACTCAACCCTGAACATGAGCAGTCATTTCATGGATGAAGATGTCAAGGACATAGAAGCACTCACCTGTCTCGTATGCATATTGGGCATAACATTTTACACGATGGAAAGATAAGCATCTGCCTATGCACAAAGAGTCGATGTTTTGGGAACTGTGCTGCTGTTCTGCGTTATCAAATTCCGTAAATATCTTTATAGCGCTGAATCATCACTAATGGAATTCCAGTAATAGAAAAAAAAATACACTGCTCTGATTTAACATGAACAGTGAAGGAGACTAAAAATTTCTGTAAAGCCTCCATTTTTCCTTCATGGATGTATTCTTCAATAAATAATTTAATTCTTCTCACAGAAATAGAAAAAAAAAACAAGCTTACACCAGAACACTTCACGTTCCTAAAGAAGTTTCCTCAAATTCCTCGGCTAACAATATAAAATAACAACCTAATAATTTTGTATCTCAATCGTGTTCGGTAAAGAAGTCCTTTAGATAATTGGCATTGCCTCTGTACTGGGCCAAACTTACTTTTAAGTTACAAATACTCACAAAAGGTTTACATTATAAGAAGCTGCTTTGGAGATGTGCAGATTTATTTTGTAAGTACAAAGTGAACATGCAAATTGCCTTATCTTGTGGGATTCACAAACAACCATCATTCAGATTGATTTAATACATAGCTTTTTATCTTTAAAAGTGTTAATTAGAAAATAGGGACAGTTCTCTGAACACTTAAGAGTAATAAATAGATCAAAACAGCATCCATGCTTCTGTGATGGAACTTCTGAAGACTTTATAAAAGGATTAATACAATTGTCAAAAAGACCACGGTATACATATTTAACAGTGCTACCGAGCTACAATTACATTTTTAGGACTATATTTGCTAGTTTTTAAACACTCATTATACTAAAGAAAAACACAGGGAATTGAGTTTCCAATTTGAATGGGTGCATTAACAGCTAACCTATAGTTTATCATATTCAACTCACTTTGGGAAGGTTATTCCATGTTGAAAAATTATGTGTTTGCTGAAACAGAAATGAAGTCTCTCCCTGGCTCTCTCTCTTACACATATACCCCTCACACTCACACACTGATATTGGCTCTGTATTTGAGTCATTCTTGCTGAGTTTTGATCATGGAAAAGCATCCACAAACAGCAGCTTGTTACTCTACAACTGGTATCTCATAAGAGATGGCATTCCTTGGAGAAGGTCTTACCAGCTGATAATGACAGATCCCGTGTTTGAATCCCTACTCACATAATAAGCTTCCCTCTGGGTAGAAAACTAACATGGCCAAGAAATTGCCCTAGCTTGGCTTTTCCCCACCTATGTCAATATTATCTGAACAGTGCACGGATCTATCACATTTTCTTCTCTCCCTTTCATCAAGGCTGTCAGGATGGCATACCTCCACATGCAGCAGCATAAATGGAAAAATTCTCCCTCCCCTGTGCATTGTGTGAGAGTGACCCTTAGTCTAAGCATGGTGCTACACTGGATGAGGCTATTTTGATGTATATGCATGAGGAATGTGCACCTGAAGAAAAATGGATTTGTATTTTGGGGTAGCATAAACACCATTATTCGATGGTATTCAGGTCCCCCTGGTATCATTTTGGGATTCAGGTTCAGGTTTTTCTGTGATTCCAGAATTATATGTATTCCATTATTTCCTATGTGAGACTTATTTCAGGGGGGCTGGAGTGGCTGTTTTGCAACCAAAGGACATCAACATTGTAGGGGAGCTAGTGCTGCCTGTTCACTAAAGAGCCCAAGTTTCAAGCAAATTGGACCAAGTGGTCCAGTTCTATGGGCCCCTGAACAAGGTGCCCCCAGCCATCCTACTTGCAGAGCTGTGCACTGAGAGGGGGAAAAGGCACCACCTCCAGAAAGGAAGGAGGGAAGGAGAAGACAACCAGACTTGCACTTCTGTTGGGCACTGCACCTGGCTCAGACTCACTGAGACCTGCCCTCCCCAGGCTGGTTGAGACTCATGCCAGCTGGGAGCCACCTTCCCCAGGCCAGGTGATACTCACCCAATTTGATCCAATTGGAAGGGAGAAATGCCACTGCCTGGGAAATTTGGAGAATCAAAGAAAAACCAGATGCCCACTGTTGATGATGGTAAACACCCCAACATGAAAGACAACATGGATTTTTGGATGTGTATGTGTTTTGTAAGGCCAAAGAATCCCAGATTCATGTAACCATTCTGGAAAATCGTGGGAATGTCCCCAAACAGGGATTTTCATAGTTATTTTTGGCATGAAAATTCTGGAATGCAGACCTCAAATATGCGATCACACATACCCATCATAGATGTGAATCCACCACCCCAATACTTATCTAAAGAGAAGTACAGCACTCCGTTTAGTAAGATAATGACCTGAAAGGATAGCTTTATCTCTAAGATTCTCCCAGTGTCCCACTTTAGAGAATTTTTCAGAATGGGCACAGTAGAACGAAATTATTTCTATATAATTCATTTTGAATATCATTTCCAGTGATAAGATGGCTGCTGTTTTTCCAATTGGTGCATCTGATGCTGCCCAACTCGGCTCATACATGTGATCGCAGTTTGTAACATCTGCTCCCTGCCATTCCTAATAATCCAATAATAGCTTATTTGGCCAGTATGCTTATAAATACATTTGCAGCACAGATAAATCTTGCAAAAATAATGGGGTATGCTTTCAAGATGGAAAGAACAACCTGTTTTATATTTTTAATTCTGCTGTCAGTACAGGAGAGAGTTTGGAACCCAGCTGGAGGAGTTCAGAGATGTTTCCAAAAGGGCATGAGAGGTCTAACATTTAGGGGTTGTGAAACCAAATCAGAACAACTGAGATGGAGAGAAAGACCCAAGTTAGGAAGATAGTTAAAAGAAGCTGAAAGATGAGAGATACAGTAAGAAAAGACTGATGTTTTGATGCTACAAAAGCAGAAAAATTAGGCAAGTAAATATAACCTACTTTGCAAATATAACAGGTCGTGCATAAAGAATAGAAGCCTGGTTCTCTTAAACCTGATAAAAAGTTATGCATTTTTTTTACTGTTCTTATTTACCCTTGTGACTTATTACTGCTTTCTGGACTCGCTCTGTGCTAATATTACCCCAAGAAAACCAACAAACTTATAAAGTGATGGTTGGACTCACAATAATGGGGAGTAGTATTGTTTCTGATGTTAGTAAGGATCAAAGTCTCATTGCTCACCAGGGCTGGATTTTCTGATCCCAATCTTTATGAAAACTAAAGAGCAGATTTTTCATGCCAGAAGAAAAAGGAAATTATGTTCTCAAAAAAGCTACGCAACCTAACATGGGTATAGGTTGACCTGAGAGAGCCCTGAGCATTGACTTCTCTACTTATCTTGCTCCTGCTCAATTTATTTTGCAGCAAACCCTCCATGCTTACCTTTACAGATATTTTCCTGTGATAACTTTGCATGTTGCTCTTACTCAGAATATTAGGTAAAGGTGTGCAAGCACCGAGTCATTACTAACCCATGGGAGGATGTCGCCTCACAACGTTTTCTTGGCAGACTTCTGTTACGGGGTGGTTTGCCATTGCCTTCCCCAGTCATCTACACTTTACTCCCAGGAAACTGGGTACTCATTTTACCGACCTCGGAAGGATGGAAGGCTGAGTCAACCTTGAGCAAGTTATCTGAACCCGGCTTCTGCCAGGATCGAACTCAAGTCATGATGACTCATGAGTAGAGCTTGGGCTGCAGTACTGCAGCTTACCACTCTGTGCCACAGGGCTCAGAATATTATTCTAATATTATGTTGAATAGTTAAGACCAGACAAAAGGTTTCCATGAAATTCTACATTTGTATTGCTTTGTAGATCAACCAACTGCTGAGAGTTAAGTCTTTGACAAACATGTTCTTATTGCTTCACAAAATACCATCCATTTTTCATCCTTCCACAGACATAGGCTGAAATCTTGTATAGAGGTAAGCATGCTTAAATTTAGTCAATCAGTTCCGTATTGGATCGTTCCCATTATATGAAGGATATGTATTTTTTCAAAACATGATTTTTTAAAAAAAGTTTCCGCTTACTACTTAGAGAAGGGCTGTGAGTGTTGCTGTTGTGTGCTGGGCATAGTTACAAGGGTCTGTGTGTGGATGGAAGTCCTCCCCATGGGGAGATTTCTATAATGGGCAATGACAAAGAAACATGTTCCAGTTTCAGAGAATCTGTCTGCTTTACTTTCATGCATCTTCCAGCTGATGCACGCTACTAATTTAGAAACTTTGTCCTATCCTGGCATATGCTGTTAGTTTCAACATTCCTTTCTTTGCATTCTCCCATTCATTCTAAGACGCTTCCTTTTCTCCTTGGCTATGCTCCCTCCCTTTGCCCACTGAATAATAATGTCAGTGCAAAGAAGAACCCTTAGGTCTAAACAGAATTAATTTTAATGTTTTCCGAGTGACTAGGTTGATATTTCTGCAGATGAGTTTTGTAAAAATTGTAATGGACAATTGAGGCTATGAGTATTAAGTGGGAAATTATGGTTATTAAGTTGTCTTGAACACAATCCAGAGATTTTGGATCTTAATGACCCAGTGGTCATTTAGTCTGACCCTGTGTAACTGGTGGGTGTTATGTTTATTATTGTTGTTGCTGTTAACATGAATATTATCACCTCCTGTTATTAGTAGTATGATACTTGAAATTATTTGTAACTCTTGTACAAGCAGCTTTCCCCAAGTCACTTCATGTTTATGAAGGTACAAATATTCATCTGAAATGACAGATATTTTCTGTGTGCCTGGAGTCAAACTATGAGCGTTGTGGCTCAACTACATTTTGGATTCCTGTCCTCATCAGCCTTCCATTCTTCATTCTCAACCTTCAGTCCTTTCCCTTCCACTTCTTATCCTGAAATGCCACCTCCCCATTGCGGGGGGGGGGAGGAATCCCCTACCCCCAACCTCTGGTCACCTGCCAGCAGGAAAGGCACCTGGGAGTACATGCATGGAGTGCATACTTGCTGATGTCCTTTTCCAGCAAGAAAGGGAAGCTATGGCTTGCGCTGGGGGCTGTTTCATTAAAAATCACCCCGACTTAATGAATTGCCCCACAGTTTGATCTGTAGCTTCCCTGTCATGCCAGAAAATGACATCTTTTTTCAATGGAATGCAGATCATTGCAAACACAAACGTGCCCTTTGTGCATGTGCAAAGATAAGTTCACAAGTTCAGAACAGTGAAACTCCTGGGCTGAATAGAGATGTGGGATTCTTATCTCAATACAGATACTAATGTCTGCCCTAATCAGGTTGCATTGAAACATTGTACTTTTACTTCCCAACTCCTTTCTTTGTTTCACCCTTCTCATCTCCTGACTGGGATATAAAGGCTGAGGAATCTCCACTCCTACATGTATCTAAAGAAGGGAGCTTTAATTCCAACTGTTTATACCCTGAAAATCTTGTCTCTAAGGTGCCACTGGACTCAAATCCTGCTGCCCTTCTATCTTGGGATACTTGAACACTCAGGGTCACATCTACTACATGAATCCCTTTCAATTTGTGCAATGCCCTATTTACAAAAGCACATGAAATAGTTCTGGGAGAATTTACACATCAATTTGGCTAGGACATAAATTGGGTATTATACAATTGAGTTTACTGACTTTGGAGCATGCAAATATTTATTTCCTAGTAATCATAGGCTCAAGTAGTGGTCATTGCAAACAATTTAGTTTAGATATAAAAATCCACTCTGCACATTAGTTTTATCAAAAATATTTTTGCTTGTTTGTCGTTGCAGTCTGTTTCTTGTTGATCTCACTTTTGCTTGCCTCTACCTTCTCGTTTCCACGGGCCATGAGAAACGTGAGAAATGACCAGCTCTTAAGTATAGATGCTAGAACACTCACCAGTTTGGCTCACATTCTGCTAACTGGTTGCAAGTAGGGAGCTAATTTTTGACAACCAATTTGCAAACAGCTCAAACCTATTAGCCGAGTCTGATAGGAATCCCATTTTCCTCTCCTTCCCACACCTGTTCTGGTTGCTTGTTACTAAACAGCCAATCATTTAGAGCCAAAACACACGTTAAGAAAAACCTAGGTTCAGCACGTGTTCTCTTACCTCAAGGTTTGCCGGGATCTGTAGGAGTCCTGGAAGCTTAAAGTAGGCGTCCTGGAAGCTTAAAGATCTGTAAGGGTCCTGGAAGCTTAAAGTCCTGGAAGCTTAAAGGATCTCTAAGCGTCCTGGAAGCTTAAAGGCGTCCTGGAAGCTTAAAGCTTAAAATACAGGCGCCTGTATTTCCCTTTCCCTTTTTGCTGCTCTGTAAATGCTAAACTTTAAGCTTCCAGGACGCCTACAGATCCCAGCAAACCTTGAGGTAAGAGAACACGTGCTGAACCTAGGTTTTTCTTAACGTGTGTTTTGGCTCATAGATAAACAGTGAGCAAATTAATTGGTCAGCCAGTGACTACAACATTGTATTTTTAAAGGTATTTTGAAGTTTATTTAAGTATTTGCTATCATCATCAAGGTTATTTTACCCAGCCTTATGGGACCCTCTCATTTAATTTCCTGACTCGGCTACCCATGATGACCTGAGGGAGAATTGATCTCATGCCTTCTGTGCATATGCAAAAGCGACTTACAATTCACAAGGAAATAAAGCTGAAACACTCCAGCTACTACACAGCTACAAAGCTGCTCAGCAGATGTTCAAGACAGTGAGGCAAAAAAAAGTCCCAGGCTCCGTTCACAAGCGATCATGGCTATGAAAACATACATTTGCTTGCAGAATCTGTCTGCCACAAAGTTCACAACACCTCTCCTCCTAAGTGGACTGAAAGTCAGTGGGAGATTGTCCACTGACATTGGCAAAAGCCAGAAATGGGACATGGTATGCATCTGCTTCCCAATCACCTCTCACCATCACAGTGTTCTTACACATGAAGCTCTCTTATACTGCATCAGACCATCTGTCCATCAAGGTCATTATTGTCTACTCAGACTGGCAGCAGCTCTCCAGGGTCTCTGGTTAAGGTCTTTCATATCACCTACTTCCTGGTCATTTCAACTGGAGATGCCAGAGATTGAACCTGGGACCTTCTGCAGGCCAAGCAGAAGTTCTACCACTGAGCCACAGCCCCTCTTGCATTTACTTTTATTTATTTTACCTTAAAGGTCTTTATATGCTGCCCCTTAGCCATCAGACTCTGGACAACAAACAACACAATAAAATCCATGAAATCAAATGAAAATTACAACATAGCAGCCTTTAAAAAGAACAATAAGAACGTTTGAAACTCTAAATATACTATTTGTGGTAAGAGTAAACAGAGCTCCTCCATCTGCTCCAGTATGCTCTTTCACACAGCGACAAACCAGTTGTCCCGTAAGGCCAACAAGCAGGGCAATAAAGGCCAAGTGATTCCCTTGATGTTATCTCCTACCACTAATATTCAAAGGGTTACTGCCTTTTAGCCACCATGGCCAGTAGCCATTGGCGGACATGTCCTTCATTAATCTGTCTTTAAAGATATCCTCTTTAAAGATATGTACGGCAAATGGTTAGCCTAGGGGAAAGTCTTCCATAAATGAGGAACCACTACAAAAAGGCCCCATCTCCGATCGTCACCCAGAAGGTGGAGGTAACAGAGAAGGGCCTTGCAGAGGACCTCTGTGTTTGGGGAGATGTATTCATGTAATCCCTTGCTGCTCCCTTTTTCAGTTCAGCAGATAAAATTCTTGCCATGGATTCTGTGGACAAGTGCAAGGTCTTTCTCATTCTGCCTGGTATATTGTCTTTGTTTATAATTCTTCCACAGTTTAGTCCTTGTATTTTAAAACTGACAGCTGACACCGAAATTTGAGAGCCAAAATCTTAATAATCCTGCTGTTGCTTGAGTTGTATCTTAGCTGTTGCATCCTTCTGTTTTTCTTTCAAGGAGGAATAGGCAGCATTGCAGTTAAATTCATAGTCTATAAAAGAATTTCCCTCTTTCTGGTACAAGTCAGTGTTCTTCACTTAGCACCTTGAGGTTCCATCACACTCCAATTTGACACAACATTATTTGTGATGGTGCTTCAGAAACTGAAAACGAATCATTAGAAGGACAGATACTTGGGGTATTTGCGAGTTACACATTTGCAATGTAAACCTTTCTAGCATGCATGGTGGCCAGCGCACAGTCTGTTTTTAATAACACGAATCAATTCCATCCCACTTCTCAGGGCAATGGGTTGCTTGTTCCTATTACTAGTCAACAACTCAACACCATTTTTTTTTTACTAATGCTGCAGAAAGAGAGAAACCTAGCACTTTCTAATGAAAATGGAACAATTGTTTGGAAATCTGATAATGTGTTACAGTACATTAGTTGAAAAGTAGGCAGGAGCTCTGTGTTAAAAGGGTTGACCTTTCTGTACAATACCTTCTGGAAGAGCTGCAGAAAGAGAGGAATATTAAAAGACAGGAGGAATTTCAACAAAAAGATGACAACGTTACACTGAAAAGGGGGTACAGGCAGGAGGAAAGAAGATTAGATAGCTGAAATACCAAAGGCAGCTCTGTGTGTAACATTCATTACACAGTGCTGGTTTGAAACAGCAGGTATTTGGGGGTTTTCCATAACACAACTGTACATGTAGGATGACAATCCCCATGTTCTTCTAGATCATGTGGAAAGCTTCTACAACAGCAACAGTTGCTGAATGGAGAAGATGTCATAAGGTGGGGTCTGTACTCCAGTTTGGTCAGCTTTTTATCAGGGTAAGGTATAGGGATGAGCTTCAGTTTTAATATAAGCTATTTATCTGTCTCTGTTGATCTATCGAATATTCATCCTACCATTTGTCTGGGTCCAGGTTGCGTATACAATTCTCTGTGCCTTCTTTTTATTCTAATTTTTTTAGATCCTGTGAAGTGTGGTAGGCTGGGAGAGAGGAACTGGCTTAAGATTGTCCAACAAGCTTCATAGCTGATTAGGGATTTAAAATCAGGCTTTCCCAGTCTCAGTTTGCTTTCCAACTACTGTGTCATACTGGCTTTCTGTAGTTTGTGGGCTTATCAATCCCTGCTTGCTTTATCAATTGGCTAGAATTTATAGATCTTCAAAATATTACAACAAAATAGTGAGTTGGATCCTGCAAGCTTTTCCCACCTAATCTTGCCCAATTTCCCTCTTTCTTACAGTCCCCATCCCAGATAGCTTTTGTTCATGCTTCCCAGTGTAGCCCTTTTGGTAGCCCAAGGTAGTGGAAAAAGTTGGAAAAGCTGGTTTGATCCAACACACTCCCCAAATTTGACCAGTATTGTTTGGCTCCTAAAGGCCAATCCAATCATAGGACAAGTTGCTGTGATCATAAGTAGAGATGGGCACGAACCGGAAAAACCTGAACCATGCGGTTCGTGGTTCATCAAATTTCACAAACCACAAACAACGAACTTTCATGAACCTGCCCCTGGTTCGCGAACTGGTTCATTTGGTTCGTGAAAATGTCACATCCAGGTCAGAAACCATCACGTCCAGGTCAGCAGAAGGTCACTTCCGGGTCAGCAGAAGGTCTGCAGGAAGTCCATCCCCTGTTGCCTAGGAAACTGATTGATTTGCACCAGGCTGTCTGCAGTGACAAACCAAAAATCCGAACCAAACGAACCAGCCTAAAAGTTCATGGTGGTTCATCAGAAATGGGATCTGACAAACCGTGGTTCGCGAACCACAAACTGACCAGGTTCGTGCTTAATTTTGGTTAGTATTTTGGTTCGTGCCCATCTCTAATCATAAGCTTCTCTCAGGGAGCCAAAGAATCAGGGGTGGGGAGTTTCTCCTGTAGAAGCACATAGCTTTGGTTTGGAGCTTTTTCTTTCTTTCATTGAGGTCACATGAGTGACATTCCCAAGGGTTCGTACCAACTGTAGCTATGGCGGCATCTCCTTAAGTGACTTAAAAAAAACACTATTCCAGGAATTAAGAACAATTCCAAGCATTTTCACAGCATTCAAAGGGTTGCTACATATCATATGGGCCTAGTACTGATTTCTGGGAGCTTTAAAGACACTGCATGACTTGGCTCCTTGAAGGAATTTTTCTTTTCAATGAGTTTTTTTGAAGCAGAATTGAGACTGTGTGTGTTTAGACTAAGGGCTTGTTGAATGTGACCTAAATATTCTTCTCTCTCCAGGCTCAGCAGAGAAAACTTGTCCTTCTAGTTCCATGCCAGTAGTGCCGGCTCTACAGCTTATCTCATGGGTAAACCCCCAAAGCAGTGACCTTGTGACTATATGCCTGCCAAACCTTCCTTCTCACAAAAGCAGCTGCTACTTTTGGCTTATGAAATGGCCCTTGCAGAGTTCCAGAGCTCCTTTCTTAGGTAGCCTCTTTCCACGGTCACAGCCTCCTTTGAGAAACATCCCCTATTGTGCTTATACCTACAGCTGCTGCTAAAGTTGTACTGTTTCTGGCAACAGTCCTTCTGTTTTTCTCTGTGGTGATGACTGTATTTTGTTAGTGACTTTATAAAACAGTAATCCATAAATTAACAACTATTCCAAGCATTCTGACAATATTCAGGGGATAGAAGGTGCCAAAAGTTCATGTGAGTAATTATT
Organism: Eublepharis macularius; assembly: GCF_028583425.1. Classification (NCBI taxonomy): domain Eukaryota; kingdom Metazoa; phylum Chordata; class Lepidosauria; order Squamata; family Eublepharidae; genus Eublepharis; species Eublepharis macularius. Next base: position 180,629,912 of record NC_072791.1, on the reverse strand, counting down.
CATTTCCCCCCCTTGTAACTGTTATTGGAAACCACATTGAATATTATTTTATTTCCTGATTTTATAAATATCCACCTATAATTTCAAAGAAGACAGTGACAATTCTTTTTATGTCCTCCTGATTTAATCTTGCCAGATCATTCACAGAGATGGAGAAGAATGATGCTTTTAAAAACAGTGTTGTATAGATATGATGATTTAGCACTTCCCCAATGGTGGGTGTATTCCAAACATTAATTTTGTTTAATGAAATGTAATTGCATTAACTTTGCTTAAGTGTATTAATGTTTTAAAACTTGTTATTGATTGTTAATAATAAAGCTACTGACTTGAAATGCCAACTGTTGATAAGCTATCTGTGGAGCTGAGAGTCTGGAGGACAAGGATAATTTATACTTTCCAAATCTCTTCAAGCAAATTCCGAGTACATTGAAATTTGCATATCCACTATTATAGAGGGTAATTAGGTATAGACTAAATATTTATTCATCTCATTGCTTTAAAACACTGGTTGGAACAAGGTTTTGTAACTGGAAATGAGCTATAAAAATAATGGGAGAAGTGCAAAATATACAATGAGTTATAATAAATAATTTTTATGATGCAGCATGCTGACATTTCAAACCCTGGTTTTGGTAAACTCACAGATTTCCAGAGGGATTTATCCACTTACACTGTTGAAAGATTTAAAGGAGAATGGTTCTCACAGTATTGTCCATACAGCTTTTCTTACTTGTTGATTAAAAATAAAGAAGTCCAGCAGTAACTTAAAGACTAACACAATTTATTATTGCACTTTAATATATTTTAGTTTTGCAAATAATATAAATATATTTTTCAAATGTTTTCAGTGGTATGTGATTTCTACATCTGGTATTCCACTGGAGGCAAAAGAGAATATCTGTCTTCAGACAACATATCTAGGGAGGGAAAACATGACCGGCAGGGAATAAGAACAAGCAAATTGCCCCAACTCCCAATTTATAAATGATCTCGAGAACATGTACACATGTGTAAGCTAGACTTTGTACATGTGAATGCTGCTTTTTCAAGCATTTATGGTCTTGAGGACAGAACTTATGCACATACAGATGCTCACATTATGACAATCATGTGCAGGCAGGGAGTGGAACCAACATGTTCCATTAAGAGTGAGGTAGGGCCAGTGAATTTGTTCCTTCAGTCCTTGCTTGTTCCCTCAATATGTTGTCTGAAGAAGGCCGAGGTGTCACTCATTTGTATGCCTGGCAATCAACAGGAGATGGGGAGATGGGGACCTAACCCCCCTATGGTATATTTATTGTATATATGTATGTATGTAATGGAACAGTCTGCTCCTCCCCTAACAACTGTGTGATTTAGTTTGGTCCTATTAGGTAGAGCTCTTGTTTCAGTTTCCAGCTTTTGTATGCTGGTTGTTGAAGTTGTCTCCTTGCAAATAAATGCCTGATGTTTTGAGCCAGCTTGTCTTTGCTGAATGGACCTGAGGACGAGTGCCTGAGTGAGTACTCCAACCTGGGAACCCACAGCAAAAGGGGGACATGACACCCACCATTTTCCTCCTGTTGCCAAGCTGAGTGGTGGCAGGGGATCTCCCTCCACCAGTGAGAATGCGGCAACCCTAGGATCTGTTAGCATTTATATGTCAGTGGGTATAAGGGAAATTGCATTAACACCCCACTCAGAGACAAAGCGGATGATACAATTTGCAAAGCAGCAAGCTATGAGGAGAGTGAGAGGGATTATGTCTAGAGTTTGCAGAGCTGAAAGGAGAGTCAAAGGCCATAGGGAGGGTACTGTGCAACAAGAGCAAGGCCAAGCATGGCTGTTATGCTGAATACCATGGCCGTAGATTATAGTGTGGTCAGGGATAGCATGCTGAGGGATTTGGCACAGTGAGATGCAGGACCTTTGTCTGACCCAGACTTGCTGAGGCCGAGTCTTTAAGGGTTGTGTTTGTGTTCCCATCTATTTGTGATGTGTGTTCTGTATATTTGAATATCTATCTGCAGTATGCAGCTTGGGATGCCGTTCCACCACTGGTGGGGGAGGATTTCCCTGCTTCCACCCTCCGCCTTTACTCACCTGGCCAGCGGAGGAAGAAAGGTGGGGGAACGCCTCCCCAGGCACACTCCCAGGGTGGCGTGACTATGTCACCTCCAGGAGTGGTGTCATTGCGCTGCCCCTAAGAGTGCTTCTGCGCTTCTCAGTGGGCCGATTTTGGCTCCAAACGTGCCAAATTGGGCCCATCGAGAAGTGTGCACTCCCAGGCTTGCACAGTGATGTCACTTCCCGGAAGTAACATCATTGCATAGATGTGGGAGTGCATGTGTGTGCAAGGAGCACACAGGGATGCCAAAAAGGTAAGTTCCGGGTCCCTTGCCCTCTAGCTGGGAAGTTGCGGGGACCTGGGCACCCCTAGCAGCTCGTGTGAGTTTAATGAAGGGAGATGTGCTACATGTGCAAGGACTTCATACTCTCAAAGAGCACTAATCTTCCCACAGTTAAGGTTGGTCAATTACAGGAGCAATCCTCAGCGGGTCTATTCTAAGGCTGCCAACCTCCAGGTGGGGTCTGGAGATCTCCAGGAATTACTGCTGATCTCCAGACCATAAAGATCAGTTCCTCTGGAGAAAATGTCTGCTTTGGAGTGTGGATCCTTTGGCGTAACACACTGCTGAGGTCCCTCTTATCCTCAAACCCCAATCTCCCCAGGCTCCACTCCCCCAAACACCAGGAATTTCCCAACCCAGAGTTGGCAACCTTAGTCTACTCAGAAATGTTATTCGGTGGGACCTACTCTCATGAAAGTGCCCATAGGATTGCACTACATGTACCAAAGCCCTTTTCCCGTTCTTCTGCTGATTCTGCTGTCACTAAGTTATATTTCCGTGAGTCAATGCACCAGGGTAAGGTGGTTACCACACATCTGATCCTTAAGGCCATGCCACGTTGTTTTCATAGAAAAACGTAATTATTAATTTTAAAAAATTGAATATTTTCAGTCTTCCTTCTGCCATGTTTAGCAGATCAGTAAAAATATTTTCCATTATCTTATAATTCAGTAGGAATTTTATTAAAGTTTAATCCCAGGGGATAGACGGTGAACAGTCTCCACTTCTTCATTTATGAAGGTTTTACACCTTGGGTTGTTATTGTTGGTTTCCCCTCCTCTTCTTGCAGTAATTTGTCGAAAGCTTGCTATTAGGTGATATGTAACCTTTAATTCAGCTATTGTTAGCACTTTTGTATGCCAGTGAAGGGTTCTGAAATTTTCACTAGTATATGTTCTCCTAATAGGGAATCTTAATTATTTCCCTAGTACTTCAAAACTATCATTGACATCTGAGTTATATGCACTTCATATCTACTGCACAACCTTCAACTTCCAGCCAACAAGGTTGTGGTATAATTCATAGGCTAGAAGAAGCTATTTGTGGAAACTTCATGGCAGTGATTATTATCATTATTAGTTGTAAAGGCCTAGTTTAAGAAAAATCCTTGTTTATCTCTTTCCTTCTTCTTCTTGATTACTCATTTTGTTCATTCCATTGAAACACACAGAGCAAATTATTTGTGTCATTGTGAGTTTAGAGAGTAAAGAGAGAGTAAAGAGTGCGTTCTGTGTTTGTGGCAATGTGCAAGTCTGCAAAGCTATGGATAATCCAACTAATTTTATTTTTACCTAAAAGGAAGTTACCAGTGATGGAACCTGGGGTGCCTACAAGACCAACCTATTTTTTATGGCCTAAGTTTTGGGGAGCTGGAACTTGTACTGCCAGGTATACACATAGTCTAGCACATGAAAGCTCATACCTGAATAAATCTACCAGTCTTTAAGGTTGCTTGCGGAAGCAACATGACTACCATTCTTAGGAAGCTGATTCTTCTAATCTTGATCACTCATGGAGCAGCTTGTAACCGGCTTCCAAACGTTCTAGCCTCTGCTGTGCAGGTAAACAGTCTCAGAGCTGAGCAGGATTGATCAAGTGTATTTATTTCAAGCATTTGAGACTCCAGCTGATTAACCTTAATGGTTCGCACAGTGATATAGAGATAGAATTGAGGGCAGTGACATGCTAACTGAATGGTTTATATGACATTGGTATTCTTAACATTTTACCTTTAGTAATCTTCCTTATTTTCATTTAGGATTACAGACAATTCTTTGGACTTAGTGAAGCAACACCTCTTACATCTTGGCTTGTCACTGCTTCAGTAGTGAGATAGGCTGTAAAAAGTATTAATGTTCAGGAATTTTCCCTGATATGCACAAATTTGATCATCAAGTTAAACTACAAGAAAGTTTTATAATCTTGATTGTTTGGGGAAAGCATTACATTTAAATCCTTTAAATCCACACATTCTGACCCCTGAAATTCCACTCAAACTAAACTGACATAGATCAAACCAAACCCAGCTCAGACTTTCTAAAGAATAAACTATATGTGATGCTAGTGTTCCAACAATGGAGCTCCCAGTCTGTTCATTTAACCCAAAAAAGTTAAGGAGGAGGACTCTGATATGGGTCAGAGTAAGGAGGGGATCTTAGTTCTTCTTTTGGTACCATTGCCGCAATTGAAAATGCTCTTCAAGCTGCTTTAAGCCCTGGTGCAGAAAAAAAGACAGGTTCCCTTTATTGCTTCTCTCTTTTTCCCCTACAAGAGCTTAAAGCAGTTGGGGAGAGATGCATTTTTAACTGTTAAAACAGCACAGGGAAAGAGTTAAGCCTCCCTTTCCCCAGTACATTGGGGGGGGGGGAATGACTGGTTTGGACCTGTTCTTAGTCCATTGTGGGGGGCATGACTGGTTTGCACCTAAGAAAATAGGACATAAATTTTTGAATTTAAAATTACTGACCAGTGATTCCAATCACAGAGCTCCAATGTCATTTATAAGGAAAAATTCTGAATCTGTGCACCATATTCTTCTTAGCTTCCTTTTGTTCTTAGGATGGGTGCATACAAATTCTCTTGCCCCTCCCAAACCTTCAAACAACTATAGTGTCATCATCAGTTGTACATACCAACAGGAAACTGCTTCTACAGAGGTATGGAAAATTCTCAGTTTTGTTGGGTTGTTGAAATAAACAAGCCTCAAATATTCTGCCCAGGTTCGGCAATCCCCAATAGAACAACTGCCAGCTCTCATCTTGTGGGACAGAGTGGGGAAACGGGGCAGAACCTGTCCCAGCAAAGGAAATACTGTAACCAATAGCTTGATCTTCTCTGTTCTGAAGCTTAGGCAACTGAATATGGACTGTGTGGAACTGTGACCTGTTCCAGAAAACCAAATCTTCTGTTCTTTGAAGATAGTGGAACAAGCCCATCCTAGTTACCTGCAAGGTAATGAGATGCTCATGATTTTCAGCCACTATTTATACCCAAAAGCAACAATCTGCAGAAGGGAAGCTATACATTGGGACTTACAACTGGTTCTTTAACTAGAGTGATGGTTTGTAGCTGGGATGGGGATTGGAGGAGCCAAAATTATTGTTACCTTTGGTGCTCAGCCAATCCGGAGCATAATTTGCGTAAGCGGTCCCCAGGATTAACACCTAGAATCTGTGTTCAGCACATATATAGGAATATCCTGAAATATGTAATTTAACATCAAAAAAGTGCCCCAAAACATATTTAGAGTGCCTTCAGTAACCTCAGCTAGTCCCCACACCTTTGAATTAAGGAACAATGCTCCAGGCCAAGTGGAATAGCTTCCAGGTAGGAGCAAGAACTCAGCATCTCTTCTATTTAGAAATTATTAAACATTTCACCATTCTTAATCTAACCCCAGTTGCATCGCTAACACCCTGCTGTGGCATATCTCCTTTGATTTCGGGCTAAGTTACTAAAGTAGATTAAACAACATCAAAGTTGCTGAAGGACATTATTCAAAGTCAAAGGGTGCATGCTCGTATTCAAATATTTAGCGAAGGAAATGGATGCTCACGTTTGATTTGCAAATTTAAAGAGCAACGCTTAGTTCATCTCTATTTACCAATATTGCTTGTAGATTAATGCCAAACATATTCATAAATGTTTGCGGGGTTTATTAGGCCTTAATGCATTTCAGAGGAAAATGAAATTTCTTGCTGAGATTATAAACCCTGTCAGCACACTTTGGGACTGTATTAGGCATTTTAAACTTTGTTTTGTGTCTCATTCTGCCCTCTTTTAGGTCTCACAGCAGTTCAAGAGTGGACAGATCATGGCTTACTTATGACAATATTTTCTAACATTTCCCAGTATTATTACTGTTCTTGTTGTTGTTGTTGTTGTTGTTGTACTAACAACTAACAACATCAACAAGTCACAGCTTTGTACTGTTTTTTAATCAGTCTCCAGAGCTGTTTCTTGCAGTCCTCCTGACTCCGAGTCCTGACCTAGTGCTAGAGGATATTACTATTTAAGCAACCAGATTTATTTATTCTTTCTTCTCACTGGAAAGGATTTGACTACTCTTGTGCTTCTTTTTATTCACAAGCGTTTTGTGAGGTTACACAAAACATTAAGCTACCAGGGATCTGGCTGTTTATCCTGAACAACTATGAGAACCCAAAACATGGCACTGAGAACAGATTACCTTGGAGGAGTGGTCATACATGATCGCATGTTGCAATGCACTGCCAACAGCCCAGATAAAGGGCTGTTTCCTTAAGACACCCCTGGGTCCGCACTTCTGTGACTGTCCTTTGGAAGTGGTTGATTCATCGATCCATATCTTTTTCTATTGCCCAAAGTATGCAACAGCCAGAGAGAGATTTCTTAAGAAATGGTTACTGAAGTACTCGGACACCCCTGACACTTCAAGATTAAGATTACTTCTAGATAGCCTTTGCAAAAGCTGCATTGTGGACGTGGCAAGCTTTTGTTTTACTGCAATTTTTAATTCCTAAATAGCGTATGGCCTGTGGGCTGTTAAACTGGAACAAACTTGGGTTGAGATTACCTTGGAGGCTTAGGATGGTGTTAGCACCAAACTGGATGTTACCCTAAGTCATCATCAGTCTCAGCAACCACATGATTAAGCCTTTATATGTGTCATCATGACACTAGAGGAAAGGAAGAGCTTCACCAGTTCCATACCTGGTTATGATATGTTGGACAATGCTTCCTTCAGTACACCATGATTGTAGCCATGAACTGTTGTTTGAGTTCTTTGTGGCCACTAGAATGTTGAATATGTGAATATATGGTTTTGAGCACACTTTTTTCTTTACCCGGTGCAGGATGTACGGTGAATGTACTATTCCAGTGCAAATGGGAGCTGGTAGATATGGGAGTGGGATTTATCTAACCTCTCTAGCATCCTGAGAGTCAACAATGAAAGGGCCACTACCTCCCGCACTGCTACACTAATATTATGCAGTGTGGCGGTTCCCTCAGCCACTCAAACAGGTGATTATAAAAAAACCATACCTAGACAAAAATGATGTGGCCAATTATTGCTCAGTCTCTAATCTATCTTTTTAGGGCAAAGTGATTAATAGGAGCAGGAGCTGACCATCTCCAGATCTTCTCGGATAACTCTGGTGCTTTGAACCCTTTTCAGTTTGGATTCACGTGAGGTTATGGGACAGAGATGGCTGTTCTAGCTTTAGTTGATGACTCCATCTGAATGTAGACAAAGGTGATACTTCTGTGTTGCTCCTCCTGGATCTATCTGTACCCTTTGATACAGTAGTACATGCCATCTTGCTGAGGCGTTAGAGGCAGGTGGAATCCAGGGACATGTCTTGGACTAGTTTTAATTGTTTCTCATGGAACAGACTCAAACAGTGAAATCCTAAGCAGAGTTACTCTAGTCTAAGCCCATTGAAATCATTGGGTTTAGACTGGAGTAACTCTGCTTAGGATTTTACTGTAAGGATTGCTGTTGGAGACCAGCTCTCTCCAGAATGGGAATTATCTTGCTGGGTTCTACAGGGCACAATCTTATCCCTAGCCTTTAGGCGAACTCATTCATATCTATGGAACCAGATGCCATCAATGACACCCAGCTCTATATCTCACTATCCAAATCTCTGCAAGATGCAGTAGAGATCTTGGATCACTTACTGATAGCTGTGGTCAAATGGCTGAAAGCAAACACATTGAAATTGAACCCAGATAAGGCAGAAGTGATGCTATTTGGGAAGGCAGAGATCTTGAAGGACATTGTGCTCCTCACTTTCTATAGAGCTCATCTGACACTTGCAGTCTCAGTTAAAAGTCTAGGGGTTATACTGGGTCCAACTCTACTGCTAGAAAAGCAAGTTAAGGCAGCTGCAAAAATGCTTTCTATAAACTCAGTCTAGTCTGGAAGATGACCCCCTACCTCGACATGACCGATCTGGATCCATTCTATGGTCACTTGGAAACTTGACTACTGTAATGCACTGTACGTAGGTCTCCCCTCTAAGTTTTCTTGGAGACTCTAGTTGGTGCAGAATGATGCAGGTTGGTTATTATCAGGAGTTAGGAGGAGCATGAATATTACTCCCATTCTGCAATCACTCCATTGTTTATCTATCAGTTACTGGGCTCAGTTATGCAAAACAGAATTATTCAAGAGGGCTTTTTACTCAGATAGAGCTGTACTGTAAGGAAGTGGTCTCAAAAATGCATCAATAAAGCGGCAGGGTCTATAGGCTTTACTACTACTGTCTGTTGCTATAAGTATGATCCTACTGGGTATTTTCTGTGTTGTTTAATGTGTCAGAATCGCTTATGCTCTGTTTCAGCATTTCTTCCTGTAGTGGATTTCTGCTGGTTTAAATCTTTGCAAATGTGCATTTATGTACCCTATTACGTTGTTTATTGAAATGTCTTTAAAATTGACTGTACTGACTCACGCTGTGTAATCTGCCTTGAGTTGCAGTGAGAAAGGTAGACTATAGATAATGTAAATAATAATAATGTTCCTTGTTCCCTTGCTTTGGCTGCCAAAGATTCAGAAGGTTTTAATGCCACAGCACAAAGTAGAAGAGGAGAGAACCATGATCAGCACCTTGAACTCTTTGGAAGAACTATATGGAAATAATGTGACAGATATAAATTCTACTAAATGTTATGGAAGAGGTGGGCGGGGTGGTGGTGGTGGAAAGCACAGCATTTGTGATAAAAGGCAAGTACTTTATTGGTAGCCCTTCAATTAAAACTCTGGGGTGGGGGTGGGGGTGGGGAAGTCCATTATTTCAATATGTATATTTCAGTTTCCATTTTAACAATATCCATGAAGCCAGGCAAGAATCTACAGATCTTTGTAGATGAGAAATATTTCATGAAGGGCCCCAGAAAGAGAAAAGAATACTGTTCATGAAGCTCTGCTTCTGCTATCTAAAGTATTTGGTTAAGAAATGCTACCCATTGATTGCTGGCCTTCCCTCCCTGGCTAAGGTTGCATAGAAGTTTGAGCTCTGTTTGGTTCATGTTTCTTCTTTACTTGGCTAATAGGCCCATTACTACCTTCAGTCAAAGAAAAATCATTTGAACTTGACATTTTCATCTTTCTCTCTTATCAATATTGGTGGAAGTAGAGGCTATTAAAATCTTAGCTCTGCATCACCCCAGGTACTGACCAATGAGCTAGTGAAAGACATAAAAGAATTCAACAATAGTTGCTTAAAGTTCTTGCTCTCTTGACTGACATATTGGAGCAGGAGTCACCTGTCCATGAAGCCACCACAGGACCTTAAGTGTTTGCCTGAACACCAATTGTGAACAATATTGCTATAGGTAACTATTAGGCACTGTGTAAAGTGGATGTGGTTTAGAAGGTGATACAACCCCAGACCAGTGCCTCATTGGCCATTCTACAACTTCTGATGAAGACGAATTTCCTTTTTACAGCAGATACTGCAGTTGTAGAAAATAGTGTCTCTTGCCAAGCCACAAATGTGGAGATTTTCTGTAGTAGGATCATGTCCTTCAGCAAGTTGATGATATTTAAAGCGTTGATGGTATTGTTCAGTATACTTGATAATGATAATGTAAGTGATCATGCCAATAATATCTTGTATCCTGAATAAAGATAGACATAACAATGAAATTATAAATGGGTGATGTTGTGAGCTTGAAATTATAAATGGGTGATGTTGTGAGCTTCGTCCATTCTGTATTCTAAGCAGGATGACAGCTAAGCACTTGCTCTATTCTATCATTCTTCTGTTCAGACCTACATTCACAGCGCTCTTCGCCCCATTCTTGTGTACTGCAGTCACACTCATACATTCCTCTACACATTTCTTACTTGCCACTCTGAAGGTGGAGGCACTTGGAACAGGCATATCTGAAGAATCACAGACTATGTGGGGAACTGTTACATATGGTTAGTATGATGCTAGAACACTTCCTAGATCACTGAGTCTTCTCTTTATGCAGTTGAAAAACCTCAGCATTTGTTAGCACCTTTTGGGCTTTTTAAGGGTATTTAAGCTACCCTAAAAAACACAATTTTTGGTAACTTTCTGTGTCTTGACTTCTGTTCCTGTGGTTCAGTACAGAGAAAGTGAAGGCTCTTGTTTTCAAAAAAGTAAATAATAAATAAAATAAAAAGGGTTGACATGTTCTAAAATTATGGGGCTCACCACATTTCTATTTTGTAACAAGAACTGATATAATCCAGGATAGGGACTTAGTTTTAGAGAGCTAATAAGAATTAGAATCCAAGACGTTTTGGTTTAAAATGGCAAATGTTCTAAGTAGGCAGTTTCAACTGAAGCCTTCCAAGTATACATCAACAAAGCGTCTGAATTTTTGATTGGGAAAAGGTATTGATTCATTGGTTATCTTAAGGGTAGAACCACATATTGCGTATAGTTCTGTCATACGTTCTCCTACAGTTTTCCTTGACTGCTTTAGAGCTGTAGGGGCTTCAGGTATGTGGTAAAGAATTACAGAGAATGATCCAATTAAGAAAGAGTCAAGTTTGGAGGAGAGGCCATCTGCCTCCTGGTGGAGCCATAGCATCCACCCTCCAAATCTTCCTCCAGAAGATCTGATTTCTGTAATTCTAGAAGAACTCCAGGCCCCTCCTGGAGTTTGGTAACTTCAGTAGTAAAGACAACTGCTGGAAGTGTTGAAATTAAGGCCTCTGGAACCAAGTTGTATAAATGTAAATAAAACCTTCTCAAGCAGCTATGATAAGTTCTTTGTGGAACCTGGAAGGATCTTCTTAAGCTCCCATTGTAACAGGACAGCAGCTGTCTATTGGAGAAGGGAGGGTGTTGAATTCTTTCCTTTTCATCCATATGTCTGCTTAAAATGTCCTTCTGCATGCCCTTTAATGTTTAGGTCTCAGGCAGACAAGAAATTGGACAGGAATCAATTTTGAATAAACTCATGGTGTCTAAGGAAAGGAAAGCTCCTCCTCCTACCAACCACCATTAGGGTTGTCAGGTCCCCCTGTACTCCCAGCGGGAGGTGAGGACCCCGGCACCTACTTTTGGGTATCTCCTTTGCACATGCGCTTTGCACGCACACACCCCTAGGCCTGCACAATAATGTCACTTCTGGGAAGTGACGTAATCATGCAGGCTGTGGCTGCTCTGGAAGTGCTCGCATGCTCCATGGGGAGCCCGATTCGGGCTAAATCCAGACTGGATCAGGCCCAAGTTGGCCTGGAACGGGCTTCTGCGGCATCAGGGAGCACTCCCCCGCCTGGCAGCGATCCAATCAGAGCCATTTTGGACCCGAATTGGGCCAAATTGGGTCCAAAATAGCCCAGATCAGGCCTGAATCAGACTGGAATGGGCTGCTGCTGTATGGGGGAGCTCTCCCCCACCCAGCAGTGGCCCAATCTGGGCCATTTCAGGCCAAAAATGGCCCAAATTGGACTTGAATTGGGCCCAAATCAGCCTGGAATGGGCTGCTGCTGTGAGAGGGAGCACTCCCCTGCACTGCAGCAGCCTGATCTGGGCCAATTTGGGCCCGATTCATGCCATTTCAGGCCTCTGGGAGCGTGCCTGTGAGGCCCATACCTCCTCTGCCGGCCAGGTAAGCGGGGTGGGGGTGGGAGGGTGGGAGCAAGGGATGCCCCACCCCTAGTGGGGTAATGGCAACCCTAACCACCATTGGTCCCCCAGTCTGTTTGAAACTGCCAGTGGCTACATTACCTGATAAAAGAAAGCCCTGGGGAAAAAATAAGTAATGTATGGTTCCAGCCTTAAGAAGTTTCACAGTGGGTTTTTTTTAGATTGAAACATACCTGTATTTTCCTACCATATCTGCACTCATAACACTGTTTTTTTAAAAAAAAAATTGAATCAAAAGATGTGAATATATTCTGAAATGTATTCAGCTTTTGTGTGATACTTATTAAAAGAAACCTTACAATTTCATAAGGGAGAAACACTTATGTGGATCCAGGTTCTTATAAATGGATAATTATTTAAAACCATGTCTACATTGCAAAACAAAAAGGCTGACACCAGAAAGAAGCTGAAATTTGGTACACATCTACTCCAAGATACTGTGATTGCTAAAAGATCTTTCCCCTCTCTTCCTTGTGCTATGAGACATCGGCCTTTTATAACAGTGTCCTATAGTACAAAATTCAGCAAGCCAAAGGAAGTTTTAACTGATTGTTGGGCTTTGCTTTATGCCAATTTGGATGAGAAGACAGCAAGAGGAATCAGAAACAGAAATTTTAGGGTGGGGAGTGCTTTTCCCTTTCACGTTTCAACAGCCCTTAGAAGGAAAAATAAACATATCTTTATTCATTTATTTTAGGAAATTTATAACCTGCATTTCTTTCTTAAAAAGTTACTTAGGATGGCTTACAAGCACATAAAATTAGGCCATAACCCGATAAAGATACAACAATAAAGCGGATCCAATCAATAACCTTTCAATGAATAGCAGTATCTAATCTTTTTTTTAAAAATGATAAACAATAGATATAGCTAAGAGGAGAAAAAAAACTGTTGAAGGCTTTCATGGCCGGAGAACGATGGTTGTTGTGGATTTTCCGGGCTGTATCGCCACGGTCTTGGCATTGTAGTTCCTGACGTTTCACCAGCAGCTGTGACTGGCATCTTCAGAGGTGTAGCACCGAAAGACAGAGATCTCTCAGTGTCAAACTGTGGAGAAGATGTTAGCAGGTAATTTATATCTACTCAGGAAGGTGGGTTTGGGTTGCGTCATCCTGTAAGAGTTTCCCAGAGTGTAGAATGCTAATGGAATGCTAATGCTTCACTGTATCCTGAGGAGGTTCTTTTGCATATGGATTGGTGCTTGATATGCTAATCTTATCTGCAGGGCTATTGTAAGATGTAGGGTATTTTGTTAGCCTGGTGTTTTTCAGGACTGGAAACCAAGCTCTATTTGTTCTTAAAGTCTCCTCTTTCCTGTTGAAGTTGTGCTTATGCTTATGAAGTTCAATGGCTTCCCTGTGCAATCTGACAAAGTAGTTGGAAGTGTTATCCAGTATTTTAGTGTCCTTGAATAAGATACTGTGTCCTGTTTGAGTTAGGCTATGTTCAGCCACTGCTGATTTTTCAGGTTGGCCAAGAGTGCAGTGTCTTTCATGTTCTTTTATTCTTGTCTGGATGCTATGCTGTGTGGTCCCGATGTAAACTTGTCCACAGCTGCAGGGTATGTGGTATACTCCTGCAGAGGTGAGGGGGTCTCTACTGTCTTTTGCTGAACGTAGCATCTGTTGTATTTTTCTGGTGGGTCTGAATACTGTTTGTAGGCTGTGCTTTTTCATAAGCTTTCCCATCTAATCAGTGATTCCTTTGATATATGGCAAAAACACTTTTCCTGTGGGAGACTGTTTTTCCTTAGTTGTTTGATTTATCCTTGGTTTAATCTCTCTTCTGATTTCATTTCTACAGTAGCCATTTGCTTGAAGTGCGTGGTTTAGATGATTAATTTCCTCGTTGAGAAAGTGCGGTTCACATATTCGTCTTGCACAGTCTACTAATGTTTTTATTATGCCTCTTTTCTGTCGAGGGTGGTGATTGGAGTTTTTGTGTAAGTACCGATCAGTGTGAGTTGGTTTCCTGTACACCTTGTGACCTAACTGAAAGTTTGCTTTGCGGATGACCAAGGTATCTAGAAATGGGAGTTTACCCTCGATTTCTTTCTCCATGGTGAATTGAACGTTCAGGTGGATATTGT